>NC_041392.1:694058979-694143104 GCF_002162155.2 Triticum dicoccoides | reverse complement strand
CTGGTGTGGGCCCGCCTCACTTAATTTAATTCCAACCAATCAGGACCTAATCACCCCGTTAATCCCTCGTGAAGGGTATGTGCGTCTAGCATCTCTCTTTTAAACCACTGCCATTAATTTTTATGATTAACATAATATCAACGGGTGTAAAGCGATGACCTATGGAGAACAATGAAAGACTCCTCCTTTTAATATTAAGTATAGATAAAGCAAATCACTATTTTTAGTACTGTTGTAAACCCATTCATATTTTATTTTTGCTTTATAGCTACTGCATTCTAACTTCACCATGGCTTATACCCCATGATACAATCCATAGTTTCATCAAAAGAAGCGAAATAATGCATCAAAAACGGAATCTTGATAAGCTAGTCCTGGCTTTCCTTATGAACTGTGACAATCAAACAATGATTGCCAAGGAAAAGAGTTCAAAGGACAACATGCAATCCTCAGAGCATATAAGAAGAAGATTGAAATCAGTCAAGCATTCAAGAAACTCCAGAGTAACAGCGTTCAATTATATCTAGGCGGCTAAGAATCTGGTAGATCCCTTTACGAAAGGGCAATCACGGATTTTGATAGAAAATGCATCTAGGGAGACGGGCATGAGACCCACTTAAGTTTCGATGGGGGTAACCCAACCTATGTGATTGGAGATCCCGTGAATTAGGACTTGGGAAAACAATCCAGCGGTCAACTGAGAAGAGTATCCTTACTAACCCACTCCGTTGGAGATGCAATACTCCCGTAATCTATAAGGCATGTTGGCTTTTGTCCTAAGGTGTTCTAAAGCTTGTGTAAGCAACATGCTATCTTACAGAGCATTATTTGGAGGAACACACCTATGTGAGCCCGACTACTGGTCACGATATATGAGATTGGGTAATCCCTAGGAAGCTCATGAGAAGGTCAGAAATATGGCTAATAAGGTCCACACATGGGGTTTATCCTTCGGCAGCCACGTATTAGCTGACAATGGGTGAATCTTCTACATGCCAAATTGACAATTCGAGGCATAGTCCATTGTTCCGTTGTGAGGAAGTCTAATCATGTTGCTCTAGGTGGAAGTTCAACTTAGTAGTCTCCATAGAAAATTTTGGTATATCAAACATTGTTTGAAACAGTTGACAAACTTATGTGCCTCGAGATCTGGAGGAGGCTTATTAAATAATAGATGGGCATTTGGCCCATATGAACAATTATCCTAGTTAATCTTGAGGCACATGTAGGTATATGGTAGGAGGTGGGAAGTTTAGTACCACCTTTCTAGTTGAGAAGAGTTGATACCCCTTTATAAGGGCTACTCCACCACTTGTGATTGGGCTTGGGAAAAGGAGTTTTACACGTGCGCTCCTCCTCCTCCACCTCTAGCATCTCCATGCCTCATCATGATGCGTGCGTCGCAGGTTGCGGGATCGAGCCAAGCCTTAATTTTGCCGGTCAGGAACGGTTAACTATTTGCATTCCCGGGATACATCGACTCGCTTCACGGGTGTGCGATCCTTCTCCGAAAACGATGACACCCTTCCCGAGGGTGCATCGACTCGGTCGTCGGCCTAAGCCCAGGCCCACGACTTCTTACCCAACGACCTATATAACACTACTAGGGAAATGCTTATAGGTAGGGCACGAGTAGTAGCACTGGAAAAAAGCAAGCGCTGCTGCTAATTCGCAGTAACATTGGTCTGGGGCAGCGCTACAGGTAATGCTTTAGTAGTAGCGCTGTAAAAGGAAAAAACTGCTACTACTAAGTGGGACCAACCAGCCCACCGACGCTAGCTATAGTAGCAACGCTGTCCAGAACACAACGCTACTACTAAGTACAATAGCGCTTTTCCTGGAAAGCGCTACTACTAAGTACAATAGCAGCAGTGCTTTCTAGAAAACAGCGCTATTGCTAGGCGTGGCTGGTGCCACCTTTTCACCCACCCTCTCCCCCTCCTCCCCCCTTTGCCCCCTCTCCGCCTCCTTTCCCCTCTCCCCTCACCATTGTTGCCCTTCTTCTCTCTTCGTCCTAGCTCTCTTCTCTCCCCATCAATGCCCCCCTCCAAACTCTCCTCCATAAATGGCCTTCTCATCTCTATCTAGCTACCTCGTTTATATTTTCCTCTCCCTCCATTCCATAGATATAGATCTAGCTAGCTCATCTCTCTCCCTCTCCATTAGTTACCTAGAGTCATCTCTCCTCCCCAACAACTAGATCTAGCTAGCTATTTAGCCATCCACACTTTCGATCCCTATATATAGGTAGCGAAAGGCCTCATATATATCTAACCGTGTGCTCAGTCTCTCTTGGGACATAGGTGAGTAAAAAGTTGTTCATTTCAAGAATGGGAATATGTGTGTGAATTGAATGGGAATATGTGTGTTTGGGATATGGAGAGATTTGTGCGAGTGACATCCCCCCGAGTTTCTTATGTTTTGCTGAAATGTTGATTTATTTCCGTTTCGGTGAATTTTGAACAAACTCGATATGTCCTATTTTTAGGCAAGGTCATGCCAAATGTGTATATGACTTTGATGCAGGCATGCATTTTGTTTATAACCCTTTTGCTTGTTATACCGTGCAGTCGACCATGAAGGTGAGTGGATGGAAGATGGAGCGATACTTGCAATCCGCGGTGATGGACATGTATGCAAATAATCGGACTAGGGTTAGATGTCCATGTACAAGATGCAAAGAAGGAGTCCTTTTGGACCCTTTTGATCGTGGCAGTTTGAAGGTGCACCTGCTGATGAATGGTTTCATGGATGGTTATACTCGATGGATAAGTGAAGATGATGATGATGAGGACGTCCACATGGCAGGGAATAATGACATGGGGCTAGAAGAAGAGATGACCCATCGACATGAAGACGATGGCGCCGGATATCGCGGTGGGCAAGAGTCCGGAAATGACGGCGGCGGAGAAGATTTCGGACATGGCGAAGAAGAGTCCGAACATGGCAGAGAAGAGGTGGCGGTCATGCTGCAGTCTTCGATGCTACTAAGTGCAGTCATGCAGGACCCACATGTTCGAGACCTCCTTCGCAAAAGTATGACTAGCGAGAGAGTTGTTCTAGAGAGGAGGCCAAGCTGGAGCAACTTGAAGTAGCACTCAAAGACTCCATTGTATGACGGTTGCGATCCCGAGGTGACCCGCTTGAGTTTCACGCTCGAACTTCTAAAGACGAAGGCCAAAAACAAAGGGACAGACAAAATCCTCGATGATCATTTGAAATATCGACATAATAAAGTTCTTCCCGTAGGGAACCTGTGTCCTATTAGAGTCGACGAAGCCAAGAAAATCTTTGCCCTTTTGATTTGCCGCACATTAGGTACCACGCATGCATCAAGGATTGCATCATTTATCGAGGGAGCACGTGGAAAAAACCAGTTGTCCAGTGTGCAATGCTTCTCGATATGAGAAGGAAATAAAGAAAGCTCCTCAGAAAGTTGTATGGTACTTTCCGATCACTCCCTGTCTGCAGCGGTATTTCGTAGATCCTAAGGAAGCAAAGCTCATATGCTGGCATGCGGAGGGGAAGAAGGCCGATGATGGAAATGATCTGAAGCTGAGACACCTGGTAGCAAGTGGAGAGCATTCAACGTTGTATATGGATTTGCTGCAGAAGATCGAAGGAACATCATGCTTGGTGCGAGTACCGATGGCATGAATCCATTTGGAAACCAGAACACCAACCACAGCACATGGCCCGTCTTTGTATGGATGTACAACCTACCGCCATGGAAGTGCATGAAGACAAAGTACATACACATGAGCATGCTGATTCAAGGGCCGGAACAACCGGGAAATAATATTAACCTGTATATGGGGCTTCTAAAAGAGGAGATAGACATGTTATGGAAAACACTGGCATGGAGATAGGACTCCAGCAAATGAGAATATTTCCATATGAGATCCACGATGATAATGACGGTGCATGACTATCCTGGTTACGGGTACACCTCGGGCCAGGTGTGCCCCTGATACTACGGATGCACGAGGTGCATGGATGATACAACGCTTCAGCAGCTTACGTCAACGAAAGATGGGGCATCGTAGATGGCTCGAGAAGGATGACCCGTGGAGAAAGCGTGGAGATCTATTCAATGGGATGGCTAAGCATCGAGAACCTCCAAGTAAGATGAGCGGTGCCGAAATCAATGAGCCGTTGAAAAACTGGGAACAATGCCCCGCGTTGGGAAATATGAAAAAGGCCTCGAATCCGCTGCTGAAGGTATGGAAAACAAGGTCTGTTTTCTAGAACTTGGAGTACTACCCCAATCACGACACACTTCATTGGCTTGATCAAATGCATATCACAAAGAATGTCCTCGAGAGCTTGCTTGGCACACTGATGAACATGCCAGAGAAGACAAAGGATGGTCTGAAGGCAAAGAAGGACTTGGAAAATTTGAAGATCAGGAAAGATCTCCACCATAAAAAGTTAACAGAGGAGACAAAGACGAAGACGGAGGAGGGGGGAAGGGGCAGAAAAGTCAACAAGAAGGAGGAGAATTATTGCCCCCCTTCTTGCTTCACCTTAAGTGCGAAGGAGATCGATCAATTCATCAAGTGCCTTATTGGAATGAAAATCAGTTCCGGTTACTGTGGAAAGATAAGTAGATTTCTAGACACCAAAAAGAAAAGGTTCAAGGGGATGAAGTCTCATGACTATCACATGATGATAACGCAGATACTCCTGGTTTTCATTAGAGGGATAATGGACAACCACGTCATAGACACGCTTACTGGTCTCTGCAACTTCTTCGACGTTATCTCTCGAAAGTCCATCAGTGTGAAGCAGCTCCGAAGGCTATAGGAAGAGATCATTGTCATACTATGTGAGCTTGAGATGTACTTCCCGCCCATGTTCTTTGATGTCATGGTGCATGTTTGTGTCCACATCATGGATGACATCATCGACCTCGGGCCAACATTCTTCACAGCATGATGTCGTTCGAGAGGACGAATGGATTCAACAAAGGATTCGTTCATAACATGTCCTGTCCCGATGGAAGAATCGTCCAGGGGTATCTGACGCATTAGTGCATCTCCTTTTGCGAGAATTATATAGGCGTCAGATACCAGTTGTTAGTTTGCCTGTCAAGAAGCACAATGGGAGGCTCGGAGGAGAAGGTCACAAAAATGGCCGGAGGGAATTGCACATGGACTGCTCGGATGGATGGAATGACTTTGATAGGGCTAACTTAGTAGTGCTACAACACCTAGATGTGGTCGATGATTATGTGGCATGGCACAAAGAAACCATCGCAAAGAAGTACCGTGATAAGGGGATGCTCAAGACGGACAAAGAAGTTATTGTAGAGCACAACGCCACTTTCTTGTGTTGGTTCAAAGAGCAAGTTCTTGCTAATCCCTCGAAAGAGGGCAGTTCGAACGGATTGCTCATACACGCCTTAGCACATGGCCCCGCGCCCAAAATCGCGACCTATCAGTCATACGATATCAACGGGTACATGTTCTACACGGAGGCCAGAGACATGGACAGTGATTATCAAAACTCCGGGATGACAATTGAATGTGTGACCAACGCCAACAACACAACTGAAAGATTCTATGGAAGGGTCGAAGAGATTTGGGAGCTTGACTATGATCGAATGCACGATGTGACGATGTTCCGTGTCAGATGGGCTAAGGACGTGGTAAGAGAAACAAGTATTTCACTACCATGTCTATACCCGACGTGAAGAGTGCTACCGTGAACATTAACATCATCGCCAAAACTGAGCCATGGGTACAAGCTAAGCATGTGACACAATGCTTCTTCATAACTGACCTGACCAACCCCAGCCTGTTGTCGTGAGGAGAGACAAAAGGAGCATCATCGAAATGGATGGAGTCGCCAATGAGGAAGACTACGACCAATACGACAACCCGGTTAGGAAAGAAGACAATGACGATGAAGCATACGTGAAAAGAAGAATCAATACTACATTACCTAAGAAAGATCGTACTCCATGGTTCCGGAAAAGTCATAAGGAGGGGCTCAATTATTCGGCAACGAACAAGAAAGGGAAGAAGCTCAATGTGAAACGTCGTCGACGTAGCTGAGAAACCATCATTTATGTATATGTATCTATTTTGCGCACTTAAGTAACCATTATCGGTAAGTGTATGTATGATTCCGGTGATATTCGCGTAGTGTGGGAGGGAGAAACCGTCGTCGGGAGAAAGAAAAAACAAAAACAAAAGGGAGAAAGCAATACAAAATAAAAAGAAAAGTAAGCAGAAAAGAAAAGGAAAATAATAAAATATCGTGTCAGAAAGATCTTCTACACGGACCCAAACACGAGGGAGTTAATGAGACTTCTGGTAGTCCTTATATTACAGCATTACCATATTAGCTTCCAATCAATTCGACTACAAGTTTTGTCACATTAGTAAACCATCCACGTTTCTTTTGCAGAAAGAGCAACACCAAAAGGCAGCAAAAAGCGATGAGTTGTCATAGTCTTCGGCGAGGCCCAAGTGAGACACCCCATTCAACCCGGCCCTGAACATACTGAAAAAGGTCCCGAAGGACAAACCGCCATCCTATGGACGTGTGCACGGCGTAGGAGATGGCGCTTCGTGGAAGACGTGCTACCGCAAGGAGCCAGAGGAAAGAAGGAAGAGACGGGCACTCACTCAGCAGACCATCGACGAGAAGGTCGCGATTGCGGTCAATAATACCAAAGCTGAGACCAAATAAGAGTTGCTCAGGGTAGTCAATGACACGCTGGCCGGTGTCATGGCTCACTTCCAATCTTCAATTATTACCAGCTTGATTCCGGCAATTATCAATTGGTCGAAAAGCAATCCAAATAAAGGGCCAGAGGACTTTCCCCTTACCAGCTACGTCGGGAGCAATTCGGTGAACATCACACCACCAGCACCTGCTCAAGCAACCGCAAAAGGCCTCGCTCCTGTTCATAGCAGCCCGACCTTCGTCTCTGGCATGCTCGGCGGGCCTTCTTCTATGGTTGAGCTCGACGCCCTCATCTTTCCCTAATTATTTCCCTAATAATAATAATAAAGCGGTTATTGCTTCTGCCCGCTGGCTCACCGTTGTTTAAATTATCCTTAAAGTTTGTCATAATTACCCACCAATGTCACCCGTAAGTAAAAACATTTACAAATAAAAAACCGTTTCGTTTCTCCCTGTTTTGAGCGCACCCGAGCGTACACGGCTCGGCTAGAGCGAGGCGAGCAGGCTCGTTCAGCCAGATGGGCCAGGTCCGACCCATAGCTTGGCACGCCTCTGGCAAGACAGTTTTTTCATGCGTCCAACGAATTCGATCTTCTGTTTGCCGGTCGTGTATAAGTCGGAAACCAATCCGCACGATTTCCTACTCACATCGCGCACCACGAGAATAGAAACTAATCGAAGCAAAGAAATTAAGATCCATGGTGCTAGCGGGGGACACATCCTCAATCCACCTGACCCGAAGCTCGCCCGCTGGAGTTCGACGAGACGACACAGAGCCACCACTGCCGCTGCTGAATCTCTCGCGTGCTACTGCACATGCGGGGGATGCATCCTTGAGACTGCCTACGGTCAACCAGAGACTCGCCGCTCGCCCGCTGGAGTTCGACGAGACGACACAGAGCCACCGCCGCCGCTGCTGAATCTCTCGCGTGCTACTGCACATGCGGGGGATGTATCCTTGAGACTGTCTACGGTCAACCAGAGGCTCGCCGCCGGCAATTGCGTGGAGGGCGACAACTCTGTTTCAGGGCCAACGCCAGATGCGAGGTGCAGCGATTGCGGCCGCTGTTCCTCGGCATGAGGCGCACACACAGGACGCACAGCCATCACTGGAAGATGAAAACCTGATGTTGTCCATATCTCCGTCGGACCGCGTCGCCTGCACATCTACTCGAGGACGACGCCCGATGTGACTTGAGGGCCTCCTTGCGGTTGTGGCTTAAGTTGAACTCTTTTGTATTAATCTACAAGTGTTCCGCGTGGAGGTCAGGAGGAGGCATTACTCAGTTGGAAGGTCGTGCCAGTGCGGTCTACTCGAGGACGATAGCTGATGTGACTTTATGGACCTGCCCATCTTCCAAATCCTAGGCGAGGCGGACGGCATCCTGTTCGTATGGATTGAGCGGTGCGTTCAACACTCCTAGCTTGAAGCACTAGCTTTGCCGGTAAGGTGATTTTTCTTTTCTTATACTATATGCCAACTTTATGGTTTACTTTACCTCTGCCTGTACATACCTGGAATCTACATAGATGGAGAAGTGGTGAAAACCGATTTCTAGGCATGCTTACCTTCATTACCGTGTCCCGCCTCGGCCTGGCCTGGTCGCAACAAAAGTATGGCTGCAGGTGTAGTTCACTCAGTTTTGCAGTTCGATTTACTTGCTTGTGCATATGTGCGTGTATACTGAGAGAGAGTGAGAGATTATTCTGTTCTACCAGTCATATTTAAGTGACAAATCTGCTTCCCTCCACTCTTTTTTGATTTGTGTTGACACCTGATTTTGGCAAGATATAGATTGCAATGAAGATGGTCTTGAGTGAACGGGTTTTCAGCATGAAAAGATTCACGTCGCCGAGTGGAACCACTTTGATGTATCGGTTATATTCATTCGACTTTATCTTACGGACCGAAACTATACTCCGAGTGGCATAATTCAATATTCCGAGTGGTTTTTGGCCAATCATGTTTTCAAGATGACCTCGGATGAAGGAGCACTCTTAAGGAATTGTCTTCGTCTCATCGAGGCAATCGATTTTGATATATAAATCATCTCAATCCGAGTTCATATGCAAAAGTTAGAGGCAATACAGTGCAGACCGAACCTCAACGGAAATATGGCGCGAGGTGCCACACACTTGTCTGATAGGTTGTGCGAGTAATTCGGCCATCAAGACGGCCTTGAATCGAAAAACCTTCAACATGAAAAAGTTTTGTCTCGTCGAGTCGATCGTTTTTCATATAAAATTTGTCTCAATCCGACGTCGTATGCAACCTGGAGAGGCAAATCAAGATCAGACTGTGTTTTCAGTCAGGAAATCCGAGTGAAAAGTTTATCATCCGAGTGAAAACCTACCGATCGAGTAAAAGGTCGAGTGAAAAACTTATCGATCGAGTAAAATATTGGCTTCCGAGTGAAAATATAGTAATCCGAGTGAAATTATCAACCGACTGAAGTTATTCCGAGTGAAAAGATTACCATCGGAATGAAAACTTGACGTTCGAGTAAGATATTGCCTTCCGAGCAAAATATAGTCATCCGAGTGAAAGATTGTCTTCCGAATGAAATTATCCAAGTGAAAGATTATCTTCCGAGTGAAAGACTCTAACATCCGAGTGAAAAGGTCCAGTCGGACGAAAAACTCTAATATCCGAGTGGATGAGCTCGGATCCGAGTGAAACTGAAGATGTGCCCGAAAGGTAATCCAGATGACCTCGGATGGAAAAGTGATCAACAAGGAAGTTGTGCGCATCATCAAAACGGTGAACTTTGGTTTTGGAGTCATTATCATATGAGATAGTATACGGCCTGTAAGTTCACTACGAGACTCGGACAATCCAGTCCGTTACACGACCGAGTCCGACTGGATATTAAAGATGGCTTTGTAGAATATTCAAGATGGTCTTATTTGGAAAAGTGTTCAACATAAGGATTGTTCGTATCGTTGAGGTGCACAAGTTTCATATTTGGGCCGTCTTGATCGGAGGTCATATGCAAGCTCGGCGGCCCACGCAAGGAGGAAGACAGAAGTTAGGCCAGATTCAGACTGAATCCGAGTTGGAATAGAACTAGGACTCTAGGACGTGAATTGATGTAATTTTTTGTAAGGAAATCCTAAATGAATCCTTTGCTTGTATGGGAAGTCCAGCCGCCTCTTATATATGTTGGGGGTGATGGCCGATTAAACAACACACAATCGAACAAATCAATATACTACTTTTTCATCTACGTTTTATCTCTCCACTGTTTTTCTCTCTCGTTGTTCGTTGTTCTTCGTGTTTGAGATCTGCGAATCCCGAGGCCCTAGGGGCGAGCGAATCGACCTAGGGCAGCCCATAGCCGCCGCACTCCCTGACGGGGTCCCTCCCGGGGGTGTGGGGTTTTTGGGGCTGCAAAAATGCCCGTCGACTGTCTTGCGTATCGCGCTGTCCGTCGGGTCTCCTTCGACGTGAGCTGCCGTGCATCACCCCCGGCGTCGAGGGTACACGTGACGTGTTCGTGTGTCAACACACTTTTTGGCGACTCCGCTAGGGACCGAAGATCAATCGTCATCATCCACCATGTCCGATCTTCCCAAGCCATCTGAGGTAGACACCGATAACATCATTAAGCCTAGTGTCGTAGAATTGTCACGGCAGATGTCCTCTTGCAAGGACTTGATCGTGGAGCCATCGCAACTAGGAAGCTTAAAGGGGTTAATCGGGACAAAGGACACGCGAGGTTTATACTAGTTCAGCCCCTTACGGTGAAGAAAGGCCTACGTCTAGTTGGGTTGGAATTGCTTGAGGTTTCGATGACCAGGGAGCGAGATACGCTATGCCCGGTTCTCGATCTCTTGTTTCTTGTCCTAAGCCGTCGGCGGGTCGTCCCCTTATATACACGGGTTGACGCCCTGCGGCCTATGGAGTCCCTGCCGGCTCATAAACAATGTCCGGCTCGGTGACTAGTTAATTCTACCTTATGGTACAAGTCATGCCATCATGGCGGTTTACCACTATGGGCCTTAAGTCGCCTGTGGGCTTTAGACCCTTTATTGAACCGACATTTTCATGCTTGGTCTTGGGCTTCTTCTGATGAGTCTTTCTTTGCGTAACCCGGCCCCTCCTGGGCGGCTTACACAAATAGTTATATCCCCAACATTAGGCCCCAAATTGATTTGAACCGGTTCATGTCAATCTTAAAATACCTTAAGAAACAAGCCTTCAGTCTTCTTGTCTGCGCAAAGGTTTTAACCCGCCATGACGTCATCTTCTGGATCCGCGTTAACCCGTCGTGACATCATCTTCAATTAAATTCATATTTTACTCCATATCTTCGAACGGATCTTTGCCTTTACTGACCATTCTGAAAAACGAGGCGTCGGGGTCGCTGGATAATGATGTTCGGTCCCCTCGTTTCTCGCGCCGTTTCAGTCGACCCTTCCTTATAAATAGGTGCGACCTAGGTCTTTCCCATTCTCCTTCTTCGGTCGTCTTCCTCCTCGCACTGTTTCTCTGCCGCTCGAGCTCTGCCGCCACTGCCGCCGCAGATTTCCTTGTCTTCTCCAACTCTGGCCGCTGCATCAACCTGACTTGACCAGAGAAACGCGACGGAACCCTGCAACAGCTCTGCATCCGTAAGTCCTTTTCCTTCCCTGCTTTTAGATCTGCATTGCGGCCTCCCGAGTTCGTCGGTGTTCATCGCCGCCCGTTGCAAACCCTTGATAGTTTTCCTCTCCAGTGCTCCTTTTTGATCTTTAGACAGTTAGAACTACTGCGGTGGCTGTTCCGCACCCATCTCGAATAGAAACAGATCTCATTTCCCTTGTTTAAAGGCCTCTTTCGAGTGTATGAACTTCTCTGCACTGGTTTTAGGTCTAGAAATTTTTCTTTTCAGAACGATCGTTTGATCCAAAATAATAGCTGCAACTTGTGAAACCTGTTTGTTCCACACTTAGCCAAAAAACGGCATCTGTCGACTCTGTTTTAGCCATAGTAATTCATGTGACCGGTTTAAGATAATACTGACTGTCAGCACTGCCTGCTTTTGGTGACTTAAGACAATTTTCATCATCTTTAATACTTGCAGTTGTTTAAACATTATCACACAACCACCTGTATGTCATTAGGCCCCTACTTAAGCCGCCATCTCAGACAACCCAATAATGCTTATTCTCCGGGTTATAATAAACCGGAAAATTTCCTTTATCTTATTGTAGGCTTCAATTTACTCAATGGCACCCAAAGCTGTTAAGCCTCCGATTACCTACAACTGGGTCCCATCCATTGTTACAGAGAGCAAACTGTCAGAGTTTGCGAAGTCTGGCCATCTGCCCAAGAAGGACGTCATGTCTTATCGTGCTCCTGACCCGTCTGAAGAGAAACCTCAACCCAAGGAAGGGTTGGTGATCATTTTTACCGGTCACATGAGCCGGGGATTTGCTCCTCCCGGTTCAAAATTCTTTAGAGACGTTTTGCACTTCTTTGACTTAAGACCTCAAGACATTGGGCCCAACTCCGTGTCAAATATCTGCAACTTTCAAGTTTTCTGTGAGGTCTACCTTGGAGAAGAACCCAGCCTACTTCTATTCAGGGAATTGTTCTATTTGAATTGGCAGAATGAACGGGCCAACGGGCCCAGTCTGGAGCTTGGTGGCATATCAATTCAAAGGCGGAGAGACTGCCTGTTCCCTTATGCTGAATTGCCGAGTCATCCAAAGGACTGGAACCAGACATGGTTCTACTGCCAAGATACTTCTCCGGCTGGCGAAAATCCACTGCACGGCTTCCGCGCATTGCGCCTTGAACCTACTCACCCGCTGCCGGATAAGTTGACAGCTATTGAACGCCTGCCACTCACCCCCAAAATCAAGAGGACTAAAGCTCTTTTAGGGAACGACTTAGATGGCATTGACATGGTCCGAGTTTGGATTTCTTGGAGAATAATTCCGTTAAGCCGCCGCCCCAGCTTAATGTGTAATTATTCAGGCGAGAAGGATGACCCTCAACGTCATAACCCTGATGACTTACCAGATGACGTAGTGGAAGCTACAACTTAGTCCTTGTTGAAAGAGGGCATAGTGAATAGTAACGCCTTCGGCTTACTACCTTTTTGCCAGAAGAACCCGGCCCCTGCAGTAAGTTTCCAGCCATCGGGGTTATGTTTTATCATGTTAGGCTGTATTCTTATGCATAACCAGTTATAACCTTTTACAGGCAAATGATAGCTTCTGGAACACGTAATATGATCATGAGGCGGCCAAGAAAGCCAGGGCGGCCAAGAGAGCCGAAAAGAAAACCACCAAGCCCACCACCTCAAGGAAAAGGAAGCCAAGCGCCTCTGAGCTGTTTCAGCTTGATGATATTGATGATAATGAGGAAGAGGTAACCTTTGAATTTCCCTTTCTCCTTTATTTCTACCTTACTGATGCTAACCTTCTTTCAGGAAGACACGGGCAACAGCCAACCTGTCGAGGAAGAAGTAATTGTAATCTCCTCCGACTCCGAGCTTCAGCCGCGTCAGAAAATTCAAAGAGTAACTCGGAAAGTAAGATTTTCACATCCTTTGGCTTACCAAGATCCTGACTTTCTTTTGAAGCGACAGATTTTATGAGAGCCGGAGGCAGACCCGGACCAGCAAAGACGCGGAACTCTCCTCCGGCTTACCTGATGTGACCAGGAAACGCAAGACTGAGGTTATCTCCGATTTACACCTTCTTTTTCCTTTGACGGGTTTCATTTGTTAGCCTCTCAATTATTCTGACTCCAACTATCAGGATATTTCACCTTCCTTCGGTGAGTCTATGCAGTCCAACATGCCAGCCTTCAAAACTGCTCCCGGGTAATATAAACTTGTTGTACCTTATGCTTTATTTTACTCATATTTGATTTATTTAACCTGTCTACCTTTTCCACAGTGTGCAAGTAAAGCCCAGCAAAAGGGCAAAAAAGAATAAGCCGCCCCAAGAGCCGGTTGTGACTGAACCAGAGCTGGGCACAGCTGCTCCTGATGCCTCTGCTCACGAGCCGCCGCCTCAACCGTCTCATGATGTTCCTATATCTTCCTCTGACCCGCCTACTGAACAAACCTTCAACGATTCTGGTAACCCAGAGGCTCCTAGCCCTGCCAAGGCAAATGATCAGGAAGTTGAAATTCTCAAGACTCAGTTTGTTGAGCCGGCACAGCCGTTTGTACTTGCCAAGTGTTCTAAAGAGGAATTGGTGGAACGCCGGAAGGCCAAGCTGGACGTTGCTGACTATACTCATTTGAGTATTGGAGAGATTGTCTCCGGCTATATCAATCAAGTACAAAGCAGCCGTGACCTGGAAATTGATATGGTGAAGCAGATACAGCAAAAATCTGAGGTATGACTTATGCTAGCTTACTTTCAATCACACTTACTGTACCAGCCCCCAAGTCTATTGCTTATGAAGAAATATGCTGTAGACTTTAGAAAAATTGTTAGAGCCACTTGCCCAGCTTAAAGAAAAAATAATTGAACCGGATGTAACACAATACCTTTAACTTGCGATATACATTAGCCCCCAAGTGCCAAAAATCTTTCCTTGCAAGGTATTTGGGACTTAATATTCAGGACCGGCTTAATAATTTGGAAAGCTTCGGTATACATTAGCCCCCAAGTGTCAAGTATCTTTGCTTGCAAGGTATTTGGGACTTTATATTCAGGACCGGCTTAATAATTTAGAAAGCTTCGGTATACATTAGCCCCCAAGTGTCAAGTATCTTTGCTTGCAAAGTGCTTGGGACTTAATAGTACTTACCGTAACTTTTACTACTAACCGGTGCAATGCAGGCCACCATAAGCAAATTTGAATCGGAGATTGCTGATTTGAAGAATCGCCTGGCAACCCAGGAAAGTGAAATTGAAAAGGCCAACTCCAAATTTGAATTCAGCGTCTCTGAACAAGAGAAGTCGAAGCAAAATTTTGAATCGGAGAAGAAAATTTGGGCTGATGAAAAGGCTGCACTGGTGACCCGGGCCGAGACAGCAGAGGCATCGCTTGCGGAAGTAACGGCCGAATTGTCCGACTTAAAGCGCCAGATATCTCGAATGGTTTCAGCAATCTTCGGTGAGTGACTTACTCGACCCTTCAACGCTGCAAAACTCCTTGAACGACCATTTCAGTTGTCTCCTCTGACTCACCTTATGCTTGGTAACATAGGCCCCAGGAGCACAAATCTTAAGCAGAACATGGTGATCAAGCTGAAGGCGGTTTATACTCTGGTGGAACAACTCTACACCGGGTCACAACGTGCTCTGGCCGTTGTGGCTTTATCAAATGATGTTCCTTATCTCCTGCAAGATGTGCTGAAGCGGCTTGCTGTGCTACCTCAGCGAATCCAAGAGTTAAGACGAGCATCTGCAAGAGCCGGAGCTATAGCCGCATTGAGCCGGGCCAAGGCGTGGCTTCCAGAACTAGACCCCACTCATATTGCTCTTGAGTATCCAAGTTTAAAGGAAGATGGCACCGTGTTTAATGATAAGGATTTCACCGCCTGTGTGAAGGATATACGTCCGGTGGCTACTCTTATTGGGAACGATACTGACCTCACCAAGTGTCAGCCGGGTTATGACAAGGAGAATCGGAGAATCCCCATGCCGCATTATGACGATGTCAGCTTGATCCCTCCAACCCGTAAGCACACCTTTGCTCCTGAAGTCGACCCAACCGGTTTAATAGATGATGAAGCTGAGTTTGAAGCCTTGAGTGGCTTTGACTGGGACTCATCATCCTTCCAGGACAAAGCAGCCGGCGTAGAGACGGAGAAGGATAACCTGGGGGCTTCAAGTCAACCCCAAGAGTAGCTTGTCAGGCGCCACCTGCTTATGTCATCATAGAAAACAATGCATCATTCAGACTCGAAGAGTCTTGTAACAAAGTAGAAGATACCTTGAGTTTTGCTATGCCTTTGCGCATGCTTATGGCCCTTAATACTTGCATAAGCCGCCGCCATTATTCTCTTTGTAGTTTGTATGAATCTGTTATGTCCTTTGCAAAAAATACCTTGCATTGCCCTGTAGTGCTCACAGCTATTTTTCCGGCTTATATAAACCAACCCCTGAGGGTAAACTTAACTCCTAAAAATTGGCACATACAAGTTCACCTGGTTCTTAACAACTTGATGTAACTAACATTAATTCTGGAAGATTGTAATGTATTCCATTGTATCTTCAAGAGGGTCACAAGATACCTAATGTTGGCACTTGTAAAATATGATGAACAAAATTCAAGGGTTTCTGATTCGAATACGATCAGTAACCCGTTCCAAAGGGGTTGAGCTAAGATTCGGATACGATCTGTTAGCCCCCAGTGGCTGTGGCGATGCCAATCAAGTGGGTATAGACAGCTATGTTCTCTTTGGTTCGAATACGATCTATGTTTGAACAGGAAGCCCCCAAGTGATCATAAGAGTTGTTTAATGACGCTAATTCAAATACGATCCACGTCAGACCCAAAAGGAGTTAAGCTATGATTCAGATATGATCAAGAAGCCCCCAAGTGGGTTTGGCAGTATGCCGATCAAGCGGGTATCGACAGCTATGTTCTTTTTGGTTCGAATACGACCTATGTTTGAACAGGAAGCCCCCAAGTGATCAACGGCTAGATTCAGATATGATCATAAGCCGGACCAAAGGAAAGCGGGATTCAGATATGATCCGCTTCTCCTTGGTTATCTCCACCACCTGACAAGGAAAAAACACATAAACCTTTTTAGGAGTGGAAAAAAAGGACAGAGGTCCTGCTTTATTGCTTTAGATAATATACATAGTATAAGTATATACACATTAGAGCCGACGGCTCAAGTATAATAAGGCCGAAGATGAGCAATATTCCACGGCCGACGGGTCTCCTCCTCTGACTTACGTGAGTCTTTGTGCTCTCGAACGTCGATAAGGTAGTATGATCCATTGTTCATATTCTTGCTGACCACAAAGGGTCCTTCCCAAGGAGGGGATAGCTTGTGCATGTTAGATTGATCCTGGATGAGTCGGAGCACTAAGTCACCTTCCTGAAAGTTTCTGGACTTAACCCGGCGGCTGTGGTACCGACGCAGGTCTTGTTGGTAAATCGCCGAGCGGGCTATTGCCAAGTCTCGCTCTTCATCCAACAGGTCAAGTGCATCTTGCCGAGTTTTTTCATTGTCTTCCTCAACATAAGCCACCACACGGGGTGAATCGTGACGGATGTCACTTGGCAGGACCACCTCTGCTCCATACACCATAAAGAAAGGCGTGTAACCCATAGATCTATTAGGTGTAGTATTGATGCTCCAGAGTACAGAAGGTAACTCCTCCACCCAACAACCCGGCGTCCGCTGTAAAGGGACCAAGAGCCGAGGCTTGATACCCTTCAAGATTTCCTGATTGGCTCGCTTTGCTTGACCATTTGATTGAGGGTGAGCTACAGCTGAAACGTCAAGCCGGATATGCTCTCGTTGACAGAACTCTTCCATAGCTCCTTTGGAAAGGTTAGTACCATTATCAGTTATGATGCTGTGTGGAAAACCAAAGCGAAAAATCACCTTTTTCATAAACTGGACTGCTGTGGCTGCATCACACTTACTGACTGGCTCCGCCTCCACCCACTTTGTGAACTTGTCAACCGCCACCAAGAGGTGAGTCTTTTTATCCTTAGATATCTTGAAAGGCCCGACCATATCAAGCCCCCAGACTGCAAAGGGCCAGGTGATTGGAATCATCCTCAATTCTTGAGCCGGCACATGGGCTCGTCGTGAGAATTTCTAACATCCGTCACATTTACTGACCAGGTCTTCCGCATCAGCATGAGCCGTCAGCCAATAAAACCCATGACGGAAGGCTTTGGCCACAAGAGATTTTGAGCCGGCATGATGACCACAATCACCTTCATGAATTTCACGAAGGATCTCCTAACCCTCTGTAGGTGACACGCAACGTTGAATCACTCCCGTGACGCTGTAATGATGTAACTCGCCATTGACAATTGTCATGGACTTGGACCGCCAGACAATTTGTCTTGCCAAGGTCTCGTCCTCCAGCAACTCTCTCCGGGTCATGTAAGCCAAATAAGGCACTGTCCAATCCGGGGTAAAGTGGAGAGCCGCCACCAGCTGTGCCTCCGGGTCTGGTATTGCCAGATCTTCTTCTGTAGGTAACTTAACAGAAGGATTATGCAAAACATCAAGAAAGGTGTTAGGCAGCACCGGCTTACGCTGAGACCCCATCCGGCTTAAGGCATCCGCCGCCTCATTCTTCCTTCGACAATGTGTTCCACTATGTAACCCTTGAAATATCCAGCCACAACATCGACTTCGCGACAGTAAGCCGCCATGAGGGGATCTTTAGAGTCCCACTTGCCTGACACCTGTTGAGCCACAAGGTCTGAGTCTCCTAAGCATCTTACCCGGCTCAAGTTCATCTCTTTGGCCATCCGGAGACCATGGAGCAGGGCCTCATACTCAGCTGCATTGTTAGTGCAAGGAAACATAAGCCGGAGCACATAACAAAATTTGTCACCTCGAGGGGAAGTTAATACAACTCCAGCCCCCGAGCCTTCCAACTGTCTGGACCCATCAAAGTGAATAATCCAATAAGTGTTATCGGGCTTCTCCTCAGGTGCCTGTAGCTCTGTCTAGTCGTTGATGAAATCCACCAAAGCTTGAGACTTAATGGCAGTGCGCGGCGCATACTTCAGACCATGAGGCCCGAGCTCGATGGCCCATTTGGCGACTCGTCCTGTAGCCTCTCTGTTCTGAATAATGTCTCCCAAGGGGGCAGAACTTACCACAGTGATAGGGTGACCTTGGAAGTATTGCTTCAGCTTCCGGCTTGCCATGAACACCCCATAAACAAGTTTCTGCCAATGAGGATATCTTTGCTTTAACTCGATGAGTACCTCACAGACATAATAAACCGGCCGTTGGACCGGGTGTTCCTTACCAGCCTCCTTGCGCTCTATCACAATCGCCACACTGACGGCTCGTGAATTAGCAGCCACATATAACAACAAAGGCTCTTTGTCAATGGGAGCCGCAAGAACGGGCCGCTCAGATAACTGCTTCTTCAAATCCTCAAAAGCAGCATTAGCGGCATCACTCCAGACAAAGGTGTCTGCCTTCTTCATTAATTGGTACAGCGGTAGGGCCTTCTCACCTAACCGGCTTATGAACCGGCTCAAAGCGGCAACACGACCCGCCAATCGCTGAACATCATTAATACATGCCGGTTTAGCCAAAGAAGTGATTGCCTTAATCTTCTCCGGATTAGCCTCGATGCCCCTGTTTGAGACCAAGAATCCCAAAAGCTTGCCTGCAGGCACACCAAATACACACTTCTCCGGGTTAAGCATCATTTTGTAAACCCGAAGATTGTCAAAGGTTTCTTTGAGATCAGATATCAAGGTTTCCGCCTCTCTGATTTCACTACTATGTCATCCACATAAGCATGAACATTGCGCCCAATCTGATCGTGAAGACAATTCTGTACACACTGTTGATAAGTTTCCTGGGCACTCTTGAGCCCAAACGGCATAAACACATAGCAGAAGGCTCCGAACGGGATGATGAAAGCCGTTTTCTCCTGGTCCTTAACTGCCATCTTGATCTGATGATAGCCAGAATAAGCATCCAAAAAACTCAAACATGCACAACCTGCCGTAGCATCAATGATTTGATCAATACGGGGGAGAGCAAAAGGATCAGCCGGACAAGCCTTATTTAGGTCCGTGTAATCCACACACATCCGCCAGGTGCCGTTTTTCTTGAGTACGAGCACCGGGTTAGCCAACCATTCCGGGTGAAAAACTTCAACAATAAACCCAGCCACCAAGAGCCAGGCGACCTCTTCTCCTATAGTTTTTCGTCGCTCTTCATTGAATCGCCGTAGAAATTGCCTGACCGGCTTATACTTCGGATCAATATTAAGAGTGTGCTCAGCGAGTTCTCTCGGTACACCCGGCATGTCAGAAGGTTTCCATGCAAAGAAGTCCCGGTTCTCACGGATGAACTCGATGAGCGCGCTTTCCTATTTAGGATCCAAGTTGGCACTGATGCTGAATTTCTTAGATGAATCGCCCGGAGTGAAATCAACAAGCTTAGTCTCTGCAGCCGATTTAAACTTCATGGCCGGGTCATGCTCCGTAGTCGGCTTCTTGAGAGAAGTCATATCTGCCGGGTCAACGTTATCTTGATAAAATTTGAGCTCCTCTGCTGCACAGACAGACTCGGCGTAAGCCGCATCGCCCTCTTCACACTCCAGGGCCACCTTTCGGCTTCCATGCAGAGTGATGGTACCCTTGTAACCCGGCATCTTGAGCTGTAGATACACATAACACGGCGAGCCATGAATTTGGCATAGGTCGGCCGTCCGAACAAAGCGTGATATGGACTCTTGATTTTGACCACCTCAAAAGTTAACTTTTTCGCCCTAGAATCATGCTCGTCTCCGAAGGCCACCTCTAGATCAATCTTCCCCACAGGATACGCCGACTTACCGGGCACCACTCCATGGAAGACGGTGTTGGAAGTCTTTAAATTCTTATCAGTCAAGCCCATGCGCCGAAAGGTCTCGTAATAGAGGATGTCGATGCTGCTACCTCCATCCATGAGCACTTTAGTAAACTTATAACCACCAACTTGCGGTGCCACCACTAGGGCCAGTTGACCCGGATTATCAACCCGGGGAGGGTGATCCTCCCTGCTCCAGACAATAGGCTGTTCCGACCACCTCAAGTAAAGAGGGACTGTCGATTCAATAGAATTCACAGCCCTCTTATGAACTTTCTGATCACGTTTGCACAAACTTGTGGTGAACACGTGATACTGCCCACTGCTTAACTATTTTGGATGGCTCTGATAACCCGACTGCTGCTGCTGCTGACCTCCTTGACCAGACTGCTGTTGATTATAACCACCCTGGTTTCCCTGAAAACCGGATCCTGAACCACTGCCCGGGTCATGAAAGCCGCCGGCTCCTGAACCGCCGCCTGGGCCTTGATTGCCATAAAATATGTTATAATTCTTGAAAGCTTTCATGATTGCGCAATCCTTCCATAAATGAGTCGCTGGTCGTTCCTGGGTGCCGTGTTTCGGGCAGGGTTCATTGAGTAGTTGCTCGAGAGACGGACCTGACCCACCAAACCGGGGTGGCTTTCCTTTGCGCTTCTGATTGTTACCCTGTGCATTGGCCACAAATTCCGGGTTAGTGTCCGCCTTACGCTTATTGCCTCCTTGACTCGCCGGGTTATGCTGCTGACCCTTTCCATTACCGTTCTTCTTTCCCTTCCATGTCTTTTCCTCATCAGACGCGGGATCCTTGGTACTATCAGAATCGGCATACTTGACTAAAGCCGCCATCAGCGTCCCCATATCGTTGCAATCACGCTTAAGGCGCCCCAGCTTCTGTCTCAGAGGCTCAAAGCGGCAATTCTTCTCCAGCATGAGAACTGCTGAGCTGACATCCATCTTGTCAGACAAATATATTATATCCTTGACCCGGCGCACCCAATGAGTCGTAGATTCACCTTCTTCTTGCTTACAATTTGTCAGATCCACAATTGACATAGACTGCTTGCAAGTATCTTTGAAGTTCTGGATGAAACGGGCTTTTAGCTCCGCCCATGAACTAATGGAGTTGGGTGGCAAACCCTTTAACCAAGAACGGGCCGTTCCGTCCAGCATCATGGTGAAATATTTAGCCATCGCCTCATCACTAACCTCTAGCATCTCCATAGCCATCTCATAACTTTAAATCCATGCCCAGGCTGTAAATCGGCCGTATAATTTGGCACCTTCCGAGGCCCCTTGAAATCCTTGGGCAGACGTACATAACGTAGAGCTGGTACCAGACAAGGAACTCCTCCGGTTCTAGTAGCAACCCCCGCTTCAACGGAAGTCGTCGGGTAAGCCGGTGAGTTCTGTTGGGCTGCTAGCTGAGCCGCCAGCTGAGCCGCCCGCTCGTCCTCCTGACGTATCCGATCCTGAATTGGGTTATACCCGCCGGGCTGGTTCCGGCGCTGAGCGTTACTTGACAAGGCCTCTGACTCCATGTGTCTACTGTAACTCGGGCTCCGATTTTGACGAGGCGGAGCTAACCAGGGCGGAGGAGTCGAGTGAATCCTATCCCGGCTGTAGGAGTAGGTTTCTTGCTAAGCCAGGGCTGTTTGGACAAGTTCTCTGATCTTCCGGGTTTCCACTACTGTCGGATCAGCCCCATCTACCGGGAGAGCCGCCAAACATACTGATGCTGCGATTAAGTTCTCCATGGGGTTTGAGAAGTGACCCTGCGGTATTGGTACATAATTGGGTGGTGCCATATTGCCGTGAGGCGGTGCCATCCCCTGACGCCGGACTGGACCACCCGCTCTGGATGTAATAAGCTGATTCGCACCTGGCGGGTTACTTGGGCCGGTCCTGGGTGTAGCAAAGAGATTCCGAGGATCATAATTCTGAGGTAAACAGGACTGAGTTTTCTGATGTCTCCTCCTCATTACCTCATTAGATGCGTTCAGGCTCAACGTGAGCTGCAAGGCTTCTGCCTGAAGTTGCTGTGCCCGTACGTCCAAAGCCGCCCGCTCTGCTGCTAATCTAGTGTCCTCAGCTGCTAAGGTTTCTTTGACCCGGGCGATCTCGTCGCGAACCTAAGCCACCTCAGCCTCATGCTCAGATCGGTTCGTAGGGATGACTGTAACAGTTAACAGAGTCGTAAGCTTATCCATGAGATCCATTAGTACCTGAGCCGGTGAGCGCACAAGGCCTCCTGCCCCGGCTGCTCCTAACCCGGACGTTATCGCCGCTGAAGCCGTAGAATTTTGACCGGGTTGAGTACCAGCCATGAAGACTCCTGCCTGGTTTGGCGACTCTGAGTGGTCAGGAATAGTGCTGCCATCGGAACAGCCCCCAAGCACACCATCTTGAACTTGATACAGCGAATCTCTTGAGCCGGCGGATGAATCACCATCAGAGAGGACGGCCGGCTCACCATCACCTTTAGATCCTTCAGGAAGTTCACCTCCATGGATGCAACCCACAAAGGCACGCTTCACGACGGGTTGAGCTCGGGCAGGTTTCGCACGCTGAGCCGTCTCGACGGGGTCGGTGCAGTTGTCCGGCTTAGGGCCCGGCTCACCAATTCGGCCGATGAAGACGTGAATTCCGCCAAAGGGGACCCGGTAACCGTACTCAATTGAACCGGCGTCGGGGGCCCAGCCTTCGTCATCAATGTAGATCTTGCCGCGACGACTCTTGGTCATCCGGCCGACTGCGTATCCCTTGAGCCCTTCGAAGCTGCCCTTCAAGAACTCGAATCCACCGTGCGCTGGCCCCACGGTGGGCGCCAACTGTCGTGGAATTGTCACGGCAGATGTCCTCTTGCAAGGACTTGATCGTGGAGCCATCGCAACTAGGAAGCTTAAAGGGGTTAATCAGGACAAAGGACACGCGAGGTTTATACTAGTTCAGCCCCTTACGGTGAAGGAAGGCCTACATCTAGTTGGATTGGAATTGCTTGAGGTTTCGATGACCAGGGAGCGAGATACGCTATGCCCGGTTCTCGATCTCTTGTTTCTTGTCCTAAGCCGCCGGCGGGTCGTTCCCTTATATACACGGGTTGATGCACTGCAGCCTACAGAGTCCCTGTCGGCTCATAAACAGTGTCCGGCTCGGTGACTAGTTAATTCTACCTTATGGTACAAGTCATGCCATCATGGCGGTTTACCACTATGGGCCTTAAGTCGCCTGTGGGCTTTAGACCCTTTATTGAACCGCCATCTTCATGCTTGGTCTTGGGCTTCTTCTGATGAGTCCTTCTTTGCGTAACCCGGCCCCTCCTGGGCGGCTTACACAAATAGTTATATCCCCAACACCTAGTCTTGATGAGATATCGGCCGATCATCGCCAAGTCTATGAGGAGTACAAGAAGGCGCGCGAGGAGAAGGACCTGCAGGAGTTCCTTGCAAAATTCAAGAAATATCGCCAAGGCAACATCACTCCGATTGAAGAAATCAAGTTCCCTCCTCTTCAACCCGAGCAGGTCAAACCCTTTGTGAGTACTACTTTTTCTCCTGAGCAGTGGGCTGAGATTGAGAGTCGTATTGCTGATGGTAACAATCTAGTCTATCAAACTTTCATAGAAAATACTAATGCTCAGAAGAATATATCTCAATCAGCTAGTGGTAATGACGGTGTAGCTGCTAGTGTGCAAAACCCTAATCTGGCTTTACCTATTTCATCGGCGCCTCCAGTGCCGATGGCTTATTACCCAAACAAATCAGATTGTGGCTGCACCCATTAATCCTATTATGAGCATGACATGTTCGGTGGCAACGCCGAACCAAACCCTACTTACAGCTACATCCACTCGACCACTACCAAATTATGGGTCGACGTACATACCACAATTCCTACCTATAGCTAGTAACCCTACTCCTTCTATGCCACTGCCACAAGCTGCATCGTCCACTATGGATGATGGCCTAGCTAATCTTAGAGAGGAGATGGCTAAGATGCTTCGTGAAAATTTTGGAGTTGAGTTACCTCGGAATCGGATTTACCAATAGCCGTACCACGAGTACTTTGATGCCATCCAGTGCCCTCCGGGATATAAGATTCCAGATTTTGTTAAGTTCAATGGTGAGGGCACAAAAACCACATGGGAGCATGTTAGTCAATACTTAGCACAACTAGGTGAAGCAGGCTCACTAAATGAGTTAAGTGCGTTTGTTTCCTTTATCTTTAACTGGTACTGCATTTTCATGGTTTTCTTCTTTACCACACATGGTTCCATTCGGGTTTGGTCGCAGCTAGAGCAGAAATTTCATGATCACTTTTATAGCGGCGACAATGAACTCAAGTTATCACATCTAACATCGGTTAAACAAAAGCATGATGAATCGATCTCCGATTACGTCAAGAGATTCAGAGAAACAAAAAACCAGTGTTTTAGATTGGTGATAACCGAGAGAGACTTGGCATACCTAGTGCTGAGTGGTTTGAGAACTCCCATTAGAGAAAAGCTAGAAGGTTATGAGTTCTTAAATATCAACCAAGTCTTACAAAGGGCTTTGGCTCAGGAAAGCCGAAGCAAAGATCTCAAAGAAGTGCATAGATACAAAGCCGATCGTCCAAAGATGAATATGGTGGAATATGATAGTGATCACTCGGACGATGAGGGTGATGTTTTTGCTACTGAATTTGTTTGGCCATCTAAGGCCAAACCCTTTACTTGCAATGATCTGAAACCGATTCATAAGAATCGTGATGAAGAGATGAAGTTTACTTTTAACATTGCTAAGTGTGATAGAATATTTGATGCTTTGCTGCAGGCTAAGATTATTAGAATATCTCATACTTTACCGCCGTTTGAAGAGCTAAAACGGCATGCTTATTGCAAGTATCATAATTCTTTTTCTCATGCTACTAACGATTGCAATGTTTTTCGACGACAGATACAATCGGCCATTAATGATGGACGACTGAACTTTTCTAAGATGCAAGTTGATAAACAACCTTTTCCAATGAATACCATGGATTTGGAGGGGAAGAAGCTACTCATTCGGCCTGAGGTAGCCGAATCTGCTAATAAAGCTAATATCATTATTGGTGAGCCCAGGAAAGACAAGGAAGGCCGCACGGTCTTGGGGAGACATGTTGTGCTTGATAAGCAGCCCGATGGCAAGGAAGTAATCAAAATCACCATCAAGAATCCTACACTCGGGGGGCAACCGCAAGTGCAAGAAAATACTCGAGTTAAATTTGTCAAACCCAAGAGTCCAGAAGTTGGCAAGTGGAAGAGGAATGAAGCTAAAGTGGAATGCAAGCGGATCAAGCCAACTTTTGATATGTTGCTATCCAAATATGCTAATCAGTCGGCTGGTCCCAGCTCTAACTGGCCATCATACTTGAAGCGACCAAGGTCACCATCAGATGGTATGTTCAGTCAGTATATGAAACTGAGTGGACCAAAGGCGTTGTTTCCATAAGAGCAAAGGCAAACTGTTTGGGGTCGACTTGAATACTCATATAATGGCCGACTGAACATCGGTAACTATCGGTCGGCTGGTCAAAACATGCGACCGGATGGAAATTATCCGAGTGTAAGAATGCACCCAGGTGGAAGCTATCCGAGTGAAAAAATGTGGTCGATTAGATTCCATCCGACTGAATTCCATCCGAGTGATATCCATCCGAGTGGATTCCATCAGAGTAAAAAGGTGCGCCCGAGTGGAAATTTCATGCATCTGGAAAGTCGAAAAGAATGGCGTGTTAAATCACCAAGTGTTGCAGCAGTTGAGTCGGGAAAAGGCAAGGAGAAAATGGATGTCGAATCACTTATCTTGGGCACCGAAACATTCGCCATACAGCAGCCGATTGTGCATAGCAATCCGACTGAGCTGATACTTGCTATCGCGCCAAAGCACTCGGCTAATGACCATGAGGCAAGCACCAGCCAGGTAAAAACGAGAGATCCTAAATACACTCAGCCAAAGTGGTGTCCTCCAGGGCTAACAAACACACAAAAGAGGAAACTACAGAGGTTAAGGAGTCAAGAGATGGCAGAACGGGAGGCCGAGAAACAAAGGGATAAGTTGTTCAATGACACTCGACCCATGGTTCCGCCAAAACAAGTGTGGAGGCCTAAACAAATAAAAGATACAACAACTTCTACATCTATCACAGCAATACCTAAATCACCAAAGGAGGACGATGCAACATATATGACATCGTCTGCGACACTTCTTACTTCTCCTTCACTCGGACAAATTTCAGAATCTGTGGATGCACTCGAGGAGGAGGCTTATATGTTGGACTATGAGTCTACGCCGGTTCATGAAGGTATGGATATCAATATGGTGTATTACTTACCTGCTGAGTTTCGTGCTGTAGATGAAGAAGGGGAGGTGGCTCAGCTGGATTTTGGCCCTAAAAATGCAATATTCGAGAAGCCAAAAGAACCAGTAACGCATCTTAAACCATTATATCTCAGAGGTCATATCAATGGGTCGCCGCTCATTCGGATGCTTGTTGATGGTGGTGCTGTGGTAAATCTTATGCCCTATTCGGTCTTCAAGAAATTAGGTTTGCCTGATGAAGAATTGATCAAGACCAATATGGTGCTCAACGGATTTGAAGGCAAAGAGAAAATTGAAGCCAAAGGTGTGATGTATGTGGAGCTTACAGTCGGAAGCAAAACTTTGGCTACTGCATTCTTTGTCGCTGAGGTGCAAGGTAACTACAACGTCATACTAGGCCGCGATTTGGTTCATGCAAACCAGTGTGTGCCATCCACTATGCACCAGTTTTTGATTCAGTGGGTTGATGATGAAGTGGAAGTTATTCATGCGGATAACTCGGCTGTGTTGCTTTGGCCGATGCATCGGTGGATTGGCAACATCCCAATGCTACTTTGTTGACGGGATGTGACTTATCAGAATTTGATTTTCTCAGCGCGACCAAGAATGGTGTTGTGCCCGTCTCTTTAAAGCCGAGTGAATGCAATCAGCTCCAAGGTATGATATGTTTAAATGGATCCTAATTCCGAGTGGTTACAAAAACGTCTTGTAAAGTATCGGACCAAGGAGAACAATATGTATGAGTCTATAAGGAGTTGGATGACATGGATAAACTTGGACAAGGTTTTACATCAGCCGATCCGTTAGAAGAGGTAGATATTGGAGATGGTTCAGTCACTCGACCGACATTTATAAACAAAAATTTGAAAGCCGATTGTAAGGCTAAGTTAATCGAGCTATTGAAAGAATATGTTTGTTGCTTTGCATGGGAATATCATGAGATGCCAGGGTTAAGCCGAGAGCTAGTGGAGCATCGGTTGCCTATAAAGGACGGTTTTATACCTTATAAACAATCGGCTAGAAAATTTAATCCGAAAACATATGACCGGATCAAGGAAGAGATCGGTCGACTGCTTGAAGCTAATTTCATTCGACCTTGCAGGTATGCCGAGTGGATTTCTAACATTGTCCCAGTGGAGAAGAAAGGGTCCGGTAAGTTGAGGGTGTGCATTGACTTCAGAGATTTGAATAGGGCTACACCCAAAGATGAGTATCCTATGCCAATAGCCGATATGCTTATTAATGATGCTTCTGGACATAAGGTTATTAGCTTTTTAGATGGTAATGCCGGATACAACCGAAATTTTATGGCCGAAGAGGACATGTACAAGACAGCTTTTTGATGTCCTGGTTTCCTTGGTTTATTCGAGTGGACAGTGATGACATTCAGATTAAAAAATGTTGGCTCCACATATCAAAGGGCTATGAATTTGATTTTTCATGATTTACTCGGTGTCATACTTGAAGTTTATATTGATGATATTGTTATCAAATCGGATGCTTTTGAATCTCACTTGGCCGATTTGCGTTTAGCTTTTGAAATAATGAAAAAGTATGGACTGAAAATGAATCCTTTGAAGTGTGCTTTCGGCGTGTCAGCTGGCAAGTTTTTGGGTTTCATTATTCATGAAGATGGTATAGAGATTGATCCCAAAAAGATAGAGGTCATACATAAAGTGGAGGCTCCAACATGCAAGAGAGATATGCAAAAGTTTCTTGGCAAGGTCAATTATTTGAGAAGGTTCATAGCTAATCTATCAGGGAAAGTTGATGCATTTACTCCTATCCTTCGGTTAAAGAATGATGCTGATTTCACTTGGGGGGCAAAACAGCAAGAAGCATTTGATATGATCAAGAATTATTTGTGCACTCCTCCGGTGATGAGAGCACCCAAGCATAGGGAACCCTTCTGACTTTACATTGTAGCAGAGGAAGGAGTTATTGGTGCTGTTCTAACTCAAGAGACCGAAGGAAAAGAGCATGCCATCACTTATTTGAGCCACCGCTTATTGGACGCAGAGACAAGGTATACATTTATTGAGAAATTATGTCTATGCTTATATTATGCTTGCACAAAACTGAGACATTATTTTGTGCCGAGTGTTTGTGTAGTAGCTTGTCAAACCGATGTCATTAAATACATGTTGCATATGCCAATTCTTAATGGTAGAATTGGCAAGTGGGCTTATGCTTTGATTGAATATGATTTGGCTTATGAATCTCTAAAATCCATGAAAGGCCAAATTGTTGCTAATTTCATTGTTGAACATCGGATTAATAACAAGCATGATGTTGATATGAACCTTGTTTCATTAGTACCATGGAGATTATACTTTGATGGTTCAGTTTGTAGCAATAACCAAGGTGTTGGTATTGTTTATATATCTCCTCATGGTGCTGTTTTTGAAGCCTCATGCCGCTTAGAATATTTTTGCACAAACAATCAAGCCGAATATGAAGCATTGTTATTTGGCCTAGAGATGTTACTTGCTATAGGTGTTACACATATTGAGGCTTATGGTGATTCTTTACTAGCGGTGCAGCAAATATCCAAAGTCTTTTAGTGTTTGGACGAATCACTTAATGTTTATCTTGATAAATGTCTAGATATAATCTCTACTTTGGATTGTTTTAGCATTGCACATATATCTAGACATGACAACTGGAGAGCAAATGAGTTGGCACAGCAAGCATCTGGATACCATGTTGATCATGGCATGTTTCATATTTCTCAAAGTCCGATGTCTTGTCTTACCAGTATAGAAGAGGCCGAACCAGAACCCACTGATTCGGTCATTAACAAAAAATCTAGTGCAGGTAACAATCCCGATTGGAGGAAGCCCATTGTTGATTACTTGTGCAATCCGAGTGAAAGGGTGGACAGGGCTGTTCGGCGTATGGCTTCCAATGAGAGATGATGGTCTTTATCGCCAAACAGTCGATGATGTTCTTCTAAAGTGTTTGGACGAGGACCAGGCAAGAGTTGCTATGGGAGAAGTACATGAAGGTATTTGTGGCACTCACCAGTCAGCTCCCAAGATGAAATGGTTATTGCGACGTGCTGGGTTTTATTGGCTGACTATGATTAATGATTGCTTCAGATATTATAAGGGGTGTGAAGCTTGTCAAAATTTGGTGATATTCAATTGGCTCCTGCTGCTATGTTACATCCTATTATCAAACTGTGGCCTTTCAGAGGTTGGGGTTTAGATTTCATTGGACAAATCCATCCGTCTTCCTCAAAAGGGCATCGGTTCGTATTGGTGGCAACTGATTATTTCACTAAATGGTCTGAAGCAGTACCTCTCAAGAACATGACGCATACGAAGGTAATTCAATTCATAACCGAGCACATTATTCATAGATTCGGTATTCCTCAAATCAAGGTTCATCTTTCATGTCACACCAAGTCAGAGAGTTTGCCGAATCTTATAACGTAAAGTTGCTCAATTCCTCTCCATATTATGCCCAAGCTAATGGACAAGCTGAGTCTAGCAATAAAATTTTAATTAAGCTCATCAAGAAGAAGATTGAGAATAATCCAAGGAGATGGCATGACTTATTGTCTGAGGCATTATGGGCACATAGAATCTCAAGGCATGGTGCTACGAAAGTGACTCCATATGAGCTAGTATATGGTCAGGAGGCTGTTTTACCAATGGAAGTAAATTTGAATGCTTTGAGAATAGCCAAACAAAATGATTTATCAGCAGTAGACTTTTATAACTTGATGATGGACAATATTGATGAGGTTGCCGATAAACGTTTGGTTGCTTTGAAGTCCATAGAGAGAGACAAGTTGATGGTTGCAAGAGCTTACAATAAGAAAGTTAAGTTGAAGAATTTTCAAGTTGGTGATCTCGTCTGGAAAGTGATTCTACCGATTGGTTCAAGAGATAGAAAATTTGGAAAGTGGTCTCCAAGTTGGGAAGGTCCTTTTAGAATTACAAGAGTTGTTCCCGGAAATTCATATTTGGTCGAATCAATACAAGGGGCATTGTTACCTCGAGCTCTCAATGGCAAATATTTGAAGAAGTACCACCCGAGTGTGTGGCAGGAAGCCTAATTAGGCAATGGCCGATATAAGATTATCTCCCTTAGCACAAACATGGCCGATACATAATTATCGCCCTGAGAAAAATAAATGGCCGATGGAGTGCTGATATCGTCCTTAGAACAAACACTATGCATATTATTTTTCGGTGTGCAAGCTTTGCTGAAAAACAGGGGGGAATGTGTTGACACCTGATTTTGGCAAGATATAGATTGCAATGAAGATGGTCTCGAGTGAACGGGTTTTCAGCATGAAAAGATTCACGTCGCCGAGTGGAACCACTTTGGTGTTTTGGTTATATTCATTCGACTTTATCTTACGGACCGAAACTATACTCCAAGTGGCATAATTCAATGTTACGAGTGGTTTTTGGCCAATCACGTCCTCAAGATGACCTCGGACGAAGGAGCACTCTTAAGGAATTGTCTTCGTCTCGTCGAGGCAATCAATTTTGATATATAAATCATCTCAATCCAAATTCATATGCAAAAGTTAGAGGCAATACACTGCAGACCGAACCTCAACGGAAATATGGCGCGAGGTGCCAGACACTTGTCTGATAGGTTGCGCGAGTAATTCGACCATCAAGACGGCCTTGAATCGAAAAACCTTCAACACGAAAATTTTTTGTCTCGTCGAGCCGATCGTTTTTCATATAAAATGTGTCTCAATCCGAGGTTGTATGCAATCTGGAGAGGCAAATCAAGATCAAGCTGTGTTTTCAGTCGGGAAATCCGAGTGAAAAGTTTACCATCCGAGTGAAAACCTACCGATCGAGTAAAAGGTCGAGTGAAAAACTTATCGATCGAGTAAAAGATTGGCTTCCAAGTGAAAATATAGTAATCCGAGTGAAATTATCATCTGAGTGAAAAGATTACCATCGGAATGAAAACTTGGCGTTCGAGTAAGATATTGCCTTCCGAGCGAAATATAGTCATCCGAGTGAAAGATTGTCTTCCGAATGAAATTATCCGAGTGAAAGATTGTCTTCCAAGTGAAAGACTCTAACATCCGAGTGAAAAGGTCCAGTCGGACGAAAAACTCTAATATCCGAGTGGATGAGCTCGGATCCGAGTGAAACTGAAGATGTGCCCGAAAGGTAATCCAGATGACCTCGGATGGAAAAGTGATCAACACGGAAGTTGTGCGCATCATCAAAATGGTGAACTTGGGTTTTGGAGCATTATCATATGAGATAGTATACGGCCTGTAAGTTCACTACGAGACTCGGACAATCCAGTCCGTTACACGACCGAGTCCGACTGGATATTAAAGATGGCTTTGTAGAATATTCAAGATGGTCTTATTTGGAAAAGTGTTCAACATAAGGATTGTTCATCTCGTCGAGGTGCACAAGTTTCATATTTGGGCCGTCTTGATCGGAGGTCATATGCAAGCTCGGCGGCCCGCGCAAGGAGGAAAACAGAAGTTGGGCCAGATTCAGACTGAATCCGAGTTGGAATAGAACTAGGACTCTAGGATGTGAATTGATGTAATTTTTTGTAAGGAAATCCTAGATGAATCCTTTGCTTGTACGGGAAGTCCAGCCGCCTCTTATATATGTTGGGCGTGATGGCTGATTAAACAACACACAATCGAACAAATCAATATACTATTTTTCATCTACGTTTTATCTCTCCACTGTTTTTCTCTCTCGTTCTTCGTTGTTCTTCGTGTTTGAGAGCTGCGAATCCCAAGGCCCTAGGGGCGAGCGAATCGACCTAGGGCAGCCCATAGCCGCCGCACTCCCTGACGGGGTCCCTCCCGGGGGTGTGGTGTTTTCGGGTCTGCAAAAGCGCCCGTCGACTATCTTGCGTATCGTGCTGTCGATCGGGTCTCCTTCGACGTGAGCTGCGGTGTATCACCCTCGGCATCGAGGGTACACGTGACGTGTTCGTGTGTCAACAATTTGCCTGAAATCTGAATGTGGAAAGCAGTTGCAAGTTGAAAGCAGCAACTTAAATGTTCAAAAGTTCAGAGTGCATGTTTTTGAGATTCAGAGGACGTGTAAGCTGGAAGATGGGTTGCCATGCTTTGTAAGTATAATTAGTTGGAGTACTATTCCATCCGATGGCAGTGCAAAGTTGAAGTAGGCGTTGACCAAGGATGTTAGGGTCTGTTCTTCACATCAATACTTCATTGTCCAGAAAGCAACAATTCCTTTTTTGTTTGCGAAAAGGCGTAAGGCCAAATATTAAGGAACACATGTCCTTACAAACTCACTCGTACGAAAAAAGAAAATTACATTCAAATCTCTGGGGGAGCCGAGCTCTTGTTCCTCCTGCATCCCTCTAAGCCACTGCCTCGAGGGATCAAACTTTTTTCAACCCAGGAGCTTGTGGAAGCAACGGCCGAGAAGATGTTGATGTAGACCACGAGATGTCGTCGACCGCAATTTGTGAAGCAAATCGCTGCTCCGAAGTAGAAAATGTGAGAACGGAATATAGAAACTGCAAGACCAAAAAAATCGATCGAATCCGAACAGATACCCCAGAAACCTAAACATAGCAAATCTTGGAAGACCTGCCGGAGACATGGCTCCACACACCCTTGGCCGCCAATAAACACATCAATGAAACATGGATAGGACGGGGAGAACCATATTCCTACGGAGGGATGACACCGCTCTCTCGGTTCCCTATCCAAAACACTAAGACAACTGAGAACCCGTCATCGCCTAGGATCCCGTCATGCAACCCCCTTCTTGAGTGACCAGGCTAGGTCGGGCCGCCACTGAAGGTAGCCAACACGCTGGAGCTGAGTCGCCAGCCCGGACCAACTACTAATCCACGCACAACAGCCGACCCTCCCTCCCTGCCATATCGCGCGGCCCACTAGGGAACAACATCTCCGAAGGACCTCCTCGTCGCCGACGGCTTTGTGCGGGCTTTGCCAGGTGGTGTACCATGGCGGCGGCGAGAGAAGAAGAGGTGATCTAGGTTTTCTTGTGGAGGCGGCTGAAGAGCAGACTCATTCCTCAACCATAGCTTAGCGATAATTCAACTGTGGCAACACGAAGGCACATTCACCTTATAGCGAATGAGGGTAACCTTATTTTTGACATTTTTCTTGGATATGAGAAGTGGCACATAGTGGAACTCGGAGTAGGAGAAGGTTTTACAAAAAAAGATCACCCGATGCAACGCACGGGCATTTCTACTAGTGGTAATTATGTGTCATACCCTTTTTCACCCGCATGTCTATAGTCTTCCGTTTCAGTTTCCTTTCAGATGTAAGAGGTCGCAGACATATCTTCTTCGTAGGCCGACGATACCCCATGCACCCTAATCTACGACATCAAGGGCCAGAGGGTGGTCGTGGGAAAGGCACCGATCGTGAAGCCGAAGGACCGCATGTTCCACAACCAAGAGATGCCCAATGGCATCTTCAAGGTTAACGTGGCCAATGTCATAGCGGGCTTTGAGGGCCTCCTCCGTACCAGTCGATGACGAGGAGACCCCTAAGCGAATTGGCGCATGCAAGAGCTGGTTCTTGCCTTGGCCGAAGACACTTCTTCATGTCGAGGCGCCCAGTATCACACCAACGACGGCTTCTCAATAAAATATGAACACCACCCCACCTACCAAATTACCTGCACCTGTCATGGCAGGTGATAGCGGACGACGCGAGGAAGGGCCTCCATTAGTGCCAGATGACGTCGCCCCCGTTGTCGAAGAAGCAAATACTGATGATGACATGGAGGAGGAGGATGATGACCCTCTCAAGTATTTCAATACCGCCTATGATGATGGAGGATTGATGGCTCAGGATGACGAAGACTCAGGCTATGAGCGTGGAGATGATGACTTGAAGCTGCCTGATTTGCCAGAGCCGTAACGTCCTAAGGCGGAATGTGAAAAGTCTCTATTCAAGCGACCCTCGCAAGAGACACCTCCAAGTGTCGCCTCTACCTAGCAACAACCTGAGGGCCGTCCACTGATTAGCCCGACGACACTAGGGGTGGTGGTTAGGGAAGGTATGGTGGGCTCACTACCGCCACCCGCCAAGAAGCAAAGGAGGAGACCGGACGGTAAAGGCCCTAAAGGCGCCAGAGCTGCTTCAAGCAGCGAGCCGCCTCTGAAGCCCCGGTGGTAGATAGAGTACCTATCGAAGGTGCGAAGCATTTCAATGTCGCCGGTGACCCGATCCTACCTGCGAAAGCGTTAGAGAACATACTGAACAATGATCTAAGGAGACTCCATGAAGATGTGCTGGCTAGAGAGAAAAGCCTTCTCATCTCGGAAAAATTAGGATACCCGCTTTACGCGGCTCAGGTGCCGGGTGGGAAGTTGTACGTTGAGAGATGGCCCGCAGTTAAGTTCATCCTACAATTTGACTACATCCACGACATGTTCCACATGACCAAGCTGGATTTCCAGTTCATCCGAATGTATGCATTGTATCTCAACTATTTCATCGGGCACGAGAACATAAAATATATCTGGGTCGCGGACCCATAATATATTCACGAGAGCTTCTTGGAAGTCTGCAAAGAGCACCCTGACTATGCGAGCAAGTACATCGCCGAGTCCTTTGCAAGCATGGAACCTAATTTGAGGTGTACTTATTTTGCACAGCGGGGGGGGGGGGGTCTCATTGTTCTGTACCCATAATACTCCCATGCTATGTACTTGGACTCATCTAAGAACATCAAGAAAAATGATTACACGCACGTCAAGAGTGCTCTCGATAATGCCTTGTTAACCTTCAGCCTATCTGGTGGATATATTAAGGTGAAAAAAGCACAGGAAGAACGGGCTAGGTTTCGGCCATAAGATCGACTTCTGCTACATCCAGCAACCGTACACCAGTAAGACTGGTGGATTCTACCTCATGCATCACCTGATCGAGTACAGAAGGGATAATCAACGCCTTCGCATGTCAGCTACTACCAACAATTCCAAGATTGTCAACTGGGCCACAAGCATAGAAAAAAACAACGGATCATCGAATCCGAGCTGAGTTTTATCACATACAGTGTGAACTTGCTCAAGTGATCATGAATGATGTCCTTGAACCAACAGGGATGTTCTACCATGGGCCAATCATGCGGGATGATGTCCGAGCACTGCTACTCGCTCAGCGTCTGGACCTGAAGCCTTTCAAGAAGCTCGAGTGCTTCCTCCCTGACCTGGAGGACTGATTGTCGATGACAATGTTTCACTACAGTCTTTCTAAGGCAAAACTTTGAATTTTATGCACGACGAAACTCTGTGATGTAATTAAACTATCCTCTTGAACTAGCGTAGATCGCTCTAGTTAATTAGTTTGGGTATGAGGAACTTCATTATTTATGTTTACTATAGGTTGCTTGTATTTTGCTAATTATGCCTCTTTGTTTTCTTAAGTACATTATGTTGCATATTATCGTTGAATTCATCAACCGACGATGCAGGTACATAGGTCAGAGATGGCGAAGGACTGCTACGCCGTGTTCATTGGGAGGGTTCCAGGAGTCTACGACCGCTGGCCAGACGCTCAGGCCCAGGTGGACAAATACCCGGGTGCTAGCCACAGAGGGTTCGACAGCAGAGCCAATGCAGAAAGTAGTTACTTGAGGTGGACGCTCCGGCAAGAGCGGAGGCGGAACCACCGGTGCCTTAAGTACTACATAGTTGCGCTCTTGCTCATGCTGATCACTCTTCCCTTCCACAACATGGTTTAGATAGAGATGATGAAATTTGTGTGTGTGCCATGATCATGCAGTTGCACTTATTCGAGACAGGACATGACTTGTGCATCGCTATTTTTGAGATGTGATGATATTTGTGTTGAATGATGATGATGATGATGATGATGACGAGACTACTGTATGTGTATGATATGATGACAATACTGTATGTTTATTACGATCTGATGAAACTACTATATAGAGCTTGTACAAATACAGCACAAAATACGTAGAGGGGGTATAAATCTATGAAAGCAAGAATACTAGCAGTAGCGCCGGAAGGCATCTAGAAGTAGCGCTGGATTAGCAACAACGCTTGTGTTGCTACTGTGCTACAGATAGTTACCAGTAGCGTTGCCCTGACTAGCGCTACTGCTAACCATACTTACCAGTAGCACTGGTCAGGGCAGTGCTACTGCTACAACTTAATTGTAGCGCGTTAGCAGTAGTGCTAGACCCAGCGCTACTACTATATGTATTTCAAGCGCTACTAGTAGGCTTTTCTCCTAATAGTGTAAGGAGGTGCTGGCCTATCGAGAGAGCAGGTGCCTCCGGAACCCTGTCGTTCGAGATCCTACCCCAGAGAATGGCACTAAGGTTTCTGGGGAGCATTTCGATGCGACTGCTCGTGATCCATCCCCGTATCCACCCACCTCTGCTTCCACTACTTCCTCTGTGTCCACTCCATGTCTGACAAGAAAGCCGCCAAGAAGTAGGCATCGGACGATGTTGTGGCTACCGCCACCGCATTGTCCTGACGAACCGGAGGGTATGACTCATTCATCCCCTATTTTTCTCGTTCATCTGCTAGACGTATATGTTCTGTTCATTAATGATTTGGTTCTATGTATTGTATGCGCTCACATGCTTAGGTATCGTTATGAGTTGCATATTGTGATTGCAATGTTTATTACCTACTCGTGGATTAGATTAGTCAAAAAGCTCCTAACGTTCCAACAATCCAAAAACCTTATTTTAGCTACTTTTTGATTCAAGGCTTTTGTTGCTACACTGAAACTAGAAAAGTTTACCGGAACACATTTTAAGGGTTGGCAGATGAGGAAAACCTTGTGGCTCCCTGCTATGAATGTCTTCTTGGTCTGTGGTGTGATTCCCATTGAAATGATTGATCCCGAGAAGGATAAGGCATTCGGGGTAGCAAGCACTGTCTTTGTGGGGGCCATTCTTAGTGTGATCGGAGACAAGTTGGTTGAGACATATCTCCATATGCGCGTTGCCAAAAACTTGTGGGATGCGCTCGAGTACAACCAATGCTGGAAGAGAATTGTATGCTATATATGGAGGAGTTCCATGATTACAAGATGGTTGATAGCCGTCCTGTGTTGGACCAGGCTCATGAGATACAGTGCATCTCCAAGGAGCTGAAGCTCTTGAAGTGTGAGTTACCAGACAAGTTTGTCGCGGACTGCATTATTGCAAAACTCCCTCTTAGATGGAGGAACTTTGCTACTTCTCTCAAGCACTTGAGACGTGAATTCTCTGTTGAGGATGTCATCGGCCATCTAAGTGTTGATCAGAACTGGAGAGCAAAGAACTCACACATAACAGAGGCAGAGTCTTCTTCTAGCGCCAATGTGGTGGAGAAGAATTTCCACAAGTTCAAGGGAAAAAACTCTATCCAACAGAATACAACCTTGAAGAAGAAGCGTTAGAAGAAATACAAAAAGAGAGATGGATGCTTTACTTGCGTTAGAAGGAACACTGGGCAAATAATTGCCCAAACACTAACCATATGTGTCAACTATGACAGCACCAAAACAATGAGAAAGGTTCTTCAGCAGTGATCAAGCCACCGATCTATGAACTACAACACTGACCATATGCATCAACTATGACATCACAAAAACAATGGGAAAGGTTCTTCAACGACAACATCTCGAGAAAGGCAACAACGATCCAACAACGCCGTCACCATATCCAACCACCAAAGGTCAAATCCTGAGTTTTAACAATGAAGATAAGGCCCGAGCAAATCCAAGAAATATCTTCAACAAGGTAATGCCACAAAAACATCACCATTGACCGGTACAATCAATTAGGGCCATAACTTTGAATTTCACCCCGTAGCTCGAGACCGAGTACTTGAGAAGCACCACCAAAATCAAAATCATCATGTGTTGCCGCCTTCACTTTATGCGATCTTGACCTAATATGCCATGCAATTGAAGTCCATGCCTGTATAAGTAACAGTCAAACCGCAACAAGTGTCAGTTGCTACCAAAGGCTTGGAATGACAAATGTCACCATCACACATGCAAAAAAAAAAATCCAAGGGGATAATGTCACCGGCCCCGCCAAAATCCAAATGAGATTGCGGCCACTGACGCCTCACCACCCAGATCGCCAGCCCGATCGAAAACACCGCCGCCACTGTTGCATAGTCATAACCTTTGCCTCAAGTCATTGCTTGTAGATCTCGCATCTCGACGCGGAACGGTACCGGAGAGGAGATGTCCCCGCCGCCGCCTTCATCGATCAATGTCGGGACTTAGTCGGCCTCTGGTCTCTAGCAGTAGCGAGGGGAAGGGTGGACGGAGAGAGGTACGAGGTGGCGACTGTGGGGAAGAGAGGAGATGGCGGTTCTGGCGAGGGAGGAGAGCAGCTCCTCTGTAATCTAAACAATAAAATAGATGCCTGACTAATACATGACTTCCTCTTCAAATTGCATGTTGAATATTAGCTGCCCCCTGCATGATGATAATCAAACACTAAATCGACGGGGGCAAGTCCGAAGTCCAAACTGCTCTGTCCACGCCAGAGCACGGTCAAATTAACACCAGATCAGAGGAGAAGCGATTTGCACTGTCCAAAAACTATACAAAAATCATGTGTACACATGCATGGTCGGGCTGGTCTGGTCGCAGGGATCATTGCCATGAACTCGCGGCGCAATGACAGGCAGCAGCATGACAGCGGCAGGGTGCCATGGTACAGGCGTTCTGTCCACATTGCCAGGCACCAGCTCCTACACCGTTCACTTCATTGCGCTGCGGCGGCGCGCGGCGACCCGGCGGGCCAGAACGACGGAGGCAGCTTCCAGAACGGCCTCTTCCGCCGCTGCTGCTGCTTCGCGGGTGCCGAGGCGGCGGCAGCGGCCTCCTTGTCGGAGCTGAGCATGTCCCACATCACCTGCACGTCGTGGTAGCCGCACGTCTGCACGTCCTGGTGAAGGTTCAGGACCCCGCACTCTGCATACCATTCATCCCATTAACCAAACGAGGATTAAAGCAGTTTGTTAGTACTCCTGAATACAATTAACATGGAACAGAGGGAGTACTACATTATGCAGCAAATTAGTTGCATTGTGTACTACTGGATACTCCTGTCTCAGAGAGAGAATATCAGGTGATGTATCCGCGTAACCACCATAAGGGCTGCGGATTAGATTAGGTGGTCCAAAGTACATAATGCAAATGGGCGGTTGGAAGCACGAGATAACGTGTCCCAAGTCCTTTGGTGTGCAGCAGCGTGCAAAAAGATAACGCGCATGGGCCATGGCCGATCTCTCGGATCCGTTTGTTTGCTTCTTGTGATAATGCTCCTTCACCTAATTCTTTGGAGCACTGCTACTATCTTCTGGTTCCATGAACTGACCACCAATCTTATTGTCTTTCCATTGAATATTGGGTATTTTCTTGGTAATTATCAGATAGTATAAGATGCCATTTGAGCGTCTTCTCTAAAAAAACTAAGCATGACGGCTACGGCAAATTTGGTATCGGAGATTAATTAGTTCAGGCATGATGAATTTTCCGTCGCATTAGCGAGATGCATGACTACATCCACCGGTTCAGCAAAGAATGGCAGGTTTGCTATGCCTGCAAATCCTTTGAGCCTGCCTGAGCTAATATGTAGAGTCGAAGAAAACGAGTCGATTGCATTGTACTGTTTCTACCAAGTTCATCGCTCCAGTTCACGCTTCAGTGGCAGTTCCAAGAAAAGCAGAGCAGTGAGTAGTGATAGCTTACGTACCACCCTTGCGGACGCGGGCGCGGGCGGCGGCGACGGCGAGCCTGCAGGCGCGGCGCATGGGCGCGACCACCCTTGCCCGCCACCACGCCATGACGCGCGCCCCCATCTGCCGCCGCCGCCGATGTCGCCGCCGCGTCGCCGGCTGCCTCGCCTCTGCTTCGCCGGCGCCGTCGAACGGCTCCGCCGGACGCCGGGGACGGCCGCCGAGCCTCGCCGTGGCTGTTACCCGCCGGCACACAAACTCGCGAGGGGCCAGCCTCTGCCCTGCCTCTCCAACAATTTGGCCTCTGACGGAGGAAACCTCACCCACACGGCCACACCACACTCACTAGCTAGCAGTTCTATATAGGCGTGCGCTTAAGCTCTGGGGCCCTACCGACTAGCCGCAGCAGTACTAGTTCCCAGCGTGGAAAAATGCATAAAACGTGCAGACTATGTGTAACCTTTTCATAAATCTTCTAAAAAAAACCGTCCGCTGAAGAAAAGTTCTCTACTAACACAATCGTCATGTATATGTGCAAAATTTCCGCCTCTGAATTCGAAATGATCTGTTAGATTCTGTACTCTATGATTTGCCCATCTTACTGATCCCAGTTTCTAGGATTATTTTATGGTTGCGTCGTGATTTGACATGATCCGCTTCCTGGTTGTTGGGTGGACGGATGGGCTGGAGCGCTCGTGGTGCACGCGCTCGTTCGGACTTCACGTGTGCTCCCACCCAGATCATTTCGTAGCCCGCGCCCTGCAGATGCCGTGGGAGACGGTCATTTGCGAATTGCGACTGGGTTCTTCTTCCGGAACGAGATTGCGTGGAGGTGAGACGTCGTCGCGCTCTCCCAGAAAGATATAGCTCACCGTCGTGGCAGGCAGCCGTGTCCATCCCGTTGCAGCAGTAGAAAACACCAACTGTGGGGTAGCTTGCCTTGTTTTCTGCTGGTGTCAACTCGTTTATTGTCGTGAAATTCACGTGCTCCGAACTAGAACCACCTCTCGGTGGAGCGCTAGAGATTTCTGAAGGTGTCGTGATATGATACCACAGGATGTAGAGACTAGAGACCAAGCCCGAGACACATACGTGGGTGACAGCTGCAGCATCGAACGTCCTCACGTCTGAGATCCAGCAGCCCGTGACACCCACCGTGATCGGTCGGCTATGTATCATCGTCACAGGGCGTGATCACCGGCATGCGGATACGATCTGCTCGCCTCAGCTTGATCTGTGCCCACAAGATTTCAGGCCGGGACCTACCGTCTCGTCCTCTCGCCATGCCGTGGCAGCCTGCACGGGCGATCAATCATGCCGAGCTTGTATGCCTGCACTGCACACATGAATATGCTGTTAGCTGAGACGTGCCAGGTGTGGGGGCATCACCAGGCCCTCGCCTTCCTCGTGGAATGTACGTCGAAACATGCCATGCCATCAGGAGCTCATAAACAGTGGTAGCGAAGGCGAGTGATTGCATACAGCTTCACATGCCAATCCAGAACCCGCAGCCATGTGGAGGGGGGAAGCACGGGAGCCACCTGGATGACAGCGCCTCACGATAACGATCGACGCGCCGGCCTGAATTATGCGGTACAAATTCATGCATTATCAGGTTATCTTATCACAAATCATGAGCAGTCAAGGGGACAAGCTGACCCTGCAGCAATGATTCCAGCATGATTAAGAGAGTTGTCAAAGGAGCATCCGATAGCAGTAGGGTTTCTCTTTTAATTATGTGCTTGCACATGGGCTCAAGCCTCGGAATAGCAAGCAAGTCTGTTCGAAAACAGCGCATAATGTTGGTGATAAGATTAAAAAGTTTTTTTTTTGGAGAAAAGACTAAAAAGTTGGCGCTAAGTCAAGTGTGTCATGCAAAGCAACCCGTGGTTGGATGGTTAGTAGGACAGTGGTATCCTTAACCCACTAGGTTTCAAGTCCCGATGCTTGTATTTATTCTGGATTAATTTTAGGTTTTTCAACGAGACGCGTTCTGTTAGAGTATTGGGCCCATTTATGGGGCACCCCAATAGACAATTTCTGAAATCTCAAAGGCCCATGTGTGTGAGCAAGTGGTCGGAGTGGAAAGTTTTGTCTCACCTTGGAAGTTGGAGGAGTTGCACACCACCTTATAAGGTGGAGTGTTGTAGCACTTGTAAGTGAGTGAGAATAAGAAAGTATCTCATGAACTCCTCCTCCACCGCTCGTTTGTCTTGACACGTCGCGATCACGTTTCCTGAATTCGAGCCTTGAGCCGAGACAAATTTTGTCTCCACCTGACTTGTGTTGCTACAATTCATGCTGTTTAGTTCGTCATGTTTAATATTCTGAAATTAATCATGCAAGTTATGCCTAATTACTCAACAATCCAAAAACCTAATTGTAGGCATTTTCCTGTACTGACCATTGCTGGTTTTGCCGATGCTATGAGACCGGAAAGTTTTAAGGGTACAAACTTTAAGAGATGGCAAGTGAGATGCCAACTTTAAAGAAGCCAATACTAATTTCGGAGGTTGTGTTTTGAGTGTCCTTGATGGGTGAGGGAGTCCTGGATTAGGGGGTGTTCGGGTAGCTGGACTATACCTTCAGCCGGATTCCTGGACTATGAAGATACAAGATTGAAGACTTCGTCCCGTGTCCGAGAGGGACTTTCCTTGGCGTGGAAGGCAAGCTTGGCGATACGGATATGTAGATTATCCTACCATTGTAACCGACTCTATGTAACCCTAACCTATCTGGTGTCTATATAAACCGGAGGGTTTTAGTCCGTAGGACAATGTACACATCAACAATCATACCATAGGCTAGCTTCTAGGGTTTAGCCTCTTCGATCTCGTGGTAGATCTACTCTTGTACTACCCATATCATCAATATTAATAAAGCAGGACGTAGGGTTTTACCTCCATCGAGAGGGCCCGAACCTGGGTAAAACTTCGTGTCCCTTGCCTCCTGTTACCATCCGGCCTAGACGCACAGTTCGGGACCCCCTACCCGAGATCCGCCGGTTTTGACACCGACATTGGTGCTTTCATTGAGATCCTCTGTGTCGTCGCCATCAGGCTCGATGGCTCCTACGATCATCAATAGCGATGCAGCCCAGGGTGAGGCCTTCCTCCCCGGACAGATCTTCGTTTTCGGCGGCTTCGCACTGCGGGCCAATTCGCTTGGCTGTCTGGAGCAGATCGAAAGCTACGCCCCCGGCCGTCAGGTCAAATTTGGAAGTTTAAACTACACGGCTGACATCCGCGGGGACTTGATCTTTGATGGATTCGAGCCACTGCCGAGCGCGCCGCACTATCACGACGAGCATGATTTATCTCTGCCGCCGAACAGTGCCCTGGAGGCCGCACCCGCATCGGGTCCGACCCTTAATTTGGAACCAGCTGCGCCGATCGAGGATGGGCGGTTGGACGCCACCTCGGGGGCTGCGACCCCGACGGCGATTGAGCCAAACACCAGCCCCGTACTCTGCGAGACTCGTGACTCCAAGGAGCCGGACTCCGAACCCTCCGCGCCCCTGCCGATCGAATTCAATTTGGCGCCGATCATGGAGTTCACTGCCGCAGACATCTTTTAGCACTCGCCTTTCGGCGATATCCTGAAGTCACCGAAGTCTATCTCTTTATCAGGAGAGCCCTGGCCGGACTACGGTCAGCAAGGTTGGGGTACGGACGATGAAGAAATTCAAAGCCCACCCACCACCCACTTTGTAGCCACTGTCGATGACTTAACCGACATGCTCGACTTCGACTTTGAAGACATCGACGGTATGGACGCCGATGAAGGAGATGATGAAGAACCAGCGCCTACTAGGCCCTGGAAAGCCACCTCGTCATATGACATATACATGGTGGACACCCCAAAAGAGGGAGATGGGGATGGAACAGCGGAGGATGACCCCTCCAAGAAACAGCCTAAGCGTCAGCGTCAGCGGCGCCGCTCAAAATCCCGCCAAAACAAACACGGCGATTCTAGCACGGGAGATAATAGTACTCCGGGAAGCGCCGAAGAAAACCCCCTCCAGCAAGATTTAGCATAGGAGGATGGAGAAACCAGCCCTCATGAGAGAGCGGCAGACAGAGAGGTCAAGGACGATAATTATATTCCTCCCTCCGAAGACGAGGCAAGCCTCGACGACGATGAATTCGTCGTGCCAGAGGATCCCGTCGAGCAAGAGCGTTTTCAAGGCAGGCTTATGGCCACGGCAAGAAGCCTCAAGAAAAAACAGGAACAGCTTAGAGCTGATCAAGATTTGCTAGTCGAGAGATGGACTGAAGTCCTTGCGGCCGAAGAGCATAAACTCGAACGCCCCTCCAAGAGCTACCCAAAGCGCAGGTTGCTACCCCGATTAGAGGAGGAAGCACTTGACGCGGCCGAGCGGCCACCTCGTGGTTGCGACAGAGAGGCCTCTCGGCCCTCCACTCAAGCCACACCCCGTACCAAGGCACGGGAATATGCGCCGGACTTACGAGACATGTTGGAGGACAAGGCAAGGCAAACAAGTCGATCTATGGATCGCGTGGGCGCTCCACGGCTCGAGACGGTAACTGTCACGCCGGCCACAAATTCGGCGGGGCCGAACACAGTAGACAAGGCTCATTGGAGCTACATCATGATATAGCCCAGTACAGAGGCGCCGCACACCCACTCTGCTTTACAGACGAAATAATGGATCATCAAATCCCCGAGGGTTTCAAACCCGTAAACATCGAATCATATGATGGCACAACAGATCCTGCGGTATGGATCGAGGATTATCTCCTTCATATCCACATGGCCCGCGGCGACGATTTCCACGCCATCAAATACCTCCCACTCAAGCTTAAAGGACCAGCTCGGCATTATCTTAATAGCTTGCCGACAGGATCAATTAGTTGTTGGGAGGACCTGGAAGCCACATTCCTCGACAATTTCCAAGGCACTTATGTGCGACCCCCAGACGCCGATGACCTAAGTCACGTAATTCAACAGCCAGAGGAATCGGCCAGGCAATTCTGGACACAGTTCCTAACAAAGAAAAATCAAATAGTCGACTGTCCGGACGCTGAGGCCCTAGCAGCCTTCAAGCACAATATTCGTGACGAGTGGCTAGCCCGGCACCTTGGACAGGAAAAGCCAAAATCTATGGCAGCACTCACGACACTCATGACCCGCTTTTGCGCGGGAGAAGACAACTGGCTTGCTCGTAGCAACAATATGACCAAGAACCCTGGTAATTCGGACACCAGGGACAGTAGTGGCAGGTCGCGTCGCAACAAGCAGAAGCGCCGCATTAACAGCGACAATGCTGAGGATACGGCAGTTAATGCCAGATTCAGAGGCTGTAAATCCGGTCAGCGGAAAAAGCCATTCAAAAGGAATCCTAGGGGCCCGTCCAGTTTGGACCGAATACTCGACCGCTTGTGCCAGATACATGGCACCCCCGAAAAGCCGGCCAATCACACCAACAGGGATTGTTGGGTGTTCAAGCAGGCAGGCAAGTTAAACGCCGAAAATGAAGACAAGGGGCTGCATAGCGATGACGACAAGGAGCCCCGGCCGCCAAACAACAGTGGACAGAAGGGTTTTCCCCCACAAGTGCGGACGGTGAACATGATATACGCAACCCACGTCCCCAAAAGAGAGCGGAAGCGCGCGTTAAGGGACGTATACGCGGTAGAGCCAGTCGCCCCAAAGTTCAACCCATGGTCCTCCTGCCCGATCACCTTTGATCGAAGAGACCATCCCACTAGCATCCGTCATGGCGGATTCGCCGCATTGGTCCTAGACCCAATTATTGACGGATTTCATCTCACTAGAGTCCTTATGGATGGCGGCAGCAGCCTGAACCTGCTTTACCAGGATACAGTGCGGAAAATGGGCATAGATCCCTCGAGGATTAAGCTCACCAAAACGACCTTTAAATGCGTAATACCATGTGTAGAGGCCAACTGAACAGGCTCAGTTACACTTGAAGTGGTCTTCGGATCTCCGGATAATTTCCGAAGCGAGGAGTTAATCTTCGACATAGTCCCGTTTCGCAGTGGTTATCACGCACTGCTCGGGCGAACCGCATTCGCTAAGTTCAATGTGGTACCGCACTACGCATACCTTAAGCTCAAGATGCCAGGCCCTCGAGGAGTAATTATGGTCAATGGAAACACCGAACGCTCCCTCCAAATGGAGGAGCACACGGCGGCCCTTGCAACAGAAGTACAAAGCAGCCTCTCCAGGCAGTTCCCCAGTCCGGCCACTAAACAACCGGACACTGTCAAGCGCGCCCGGAGTAACCTAGAACAAGACCGCTTGGCACGATTCGAGCAGGCGTAGCAATGCGACCCCAACCCCAACCCTCGCAAAAAGGCGACGCCAGTACTTCGCGTACATAACTACGCTCTAGAGATACCATGGGTACAGGGGGAGGGGCACCATCATGGCACGCCCAAAAATACGGTTTAAACCGTACTAGGGGCTGCCGATTTTTTTTAATTTTCTCTTACTTTCAGGACTCCATCCTTCGGAAGGCCTGTTCGGCAGTTCAATCGCCGCTCAAACGATGCAAGAACCAGGGAAAGCAGACAAGCCACGCCGCAGTACGGATCTCCCAGGTGGTCTCTATCACGAGCAGTATACCTGTTCCGCATACTATTCCGCAGCTTGCCCCTGGAACGGACATGTTAACTAGTCCAACCTTCCACTTATCGCATTATTTGTATCGTTCTGCTTTGATCGCAGCCCTTTTTAATAAACAATGCATAGCTTTCGTCTATTTTTGCATTACCTTTTTTCTTTATATATGTTCCTTAACGGCATGTTGCACCCGTACACGTTGGTACGGCCAAAATACGCCAGGGGCTTTAGTACCCCTCAATATGGTGTGAGAAGTCCGAACACTTCAACAAGTGCGGCACCCCGAACTTATAGCATTATATGCATCGGCTCCGAATCATGTCTTGGGTCAATAGTTGGGTTTGCCCGGCTCATATGTTTTGGTGCCTTACGTTCCGCTATATTGGCTAAGGTAGCACTAGAAGAACCACTGCGATTGTGCCCCAGTTGAGCTGGGTCGAGCACCTCAGTGGAGAAAGCTAAAACTGACTGTCATGATGAAGCGAGAGCTGGTCGCTGTTCGAGAGGTTTTTCGAGTCCCTAAAGACTTATGCCGCTTAGGGCGAGGAGCCCGCTCTGTCCGGCCAAGGCGTGGATAGCGCCCCGAACTCGGTCTTCTGAATACCAGGGGCTTCGCCAAAATTTAAAATTATAGAATTCTATGGCTAAGTGAGAGTGTTCATGCATTATAGTCCGATTGCCTTGTTCGTTGGGCTGAGCGCCTCCCTCGAAGGACCCAAACATGGGAAAAAGAGCGCTCAGGTTTATCCCCGAACACCCCAGCACTAGCGGCATGGGGGCAGAAGCCGACGACTCGCCATCTCTCAGAATTGATAAACAGCCGCACAGAAGGTAATATTTTAAATTCCAACAGCATTGCTTAGCGCATATAAACAAGTTTTCAGCGCACAGGACAAAACGAGCAAGTTTCACTCAAAAATTACATCCCTAGAACATTCATCCGCCACAAGGCGGGCACCCTTCAGAACATCCTTATAGTAATTCTCGGGCTTGCGATGCTCTTTCCCCGGCGGTGGCCCGTCCTTCACCAGCTTCTCAGCATCCAGCTTGTCCCAGTGCACCTTAGCACGGGCAAGGGCCCTACGGGCACCTTCAATGCAGACGGAGCGCTTGATGACTTCGAGCCTTGGACAAGCCTCCACCAACCGCCGCACCAGCCCGAAATAGCTCCTAGGCAGAGCCCCTCCAGGCCACAGCCGAACAATGAGGCCCTTCATGGCCTGTTCGGCCGCCTTGTGGAGCTCGACCAGTTGCTTCAGCTGGTCTCTCAGGGGAACGGGGTGTCCGGCCTCAGCATACTGAGACCAGAACACCTTCTCTGTCGAGCTGCCCTCCTCGGCTCGATAGAATGCGGCGGCATCGGACACACTCCGGGGAAGATCTACGAACGCTCCTAGAAAGCTCCGGATTCGGGTAAGTAACAAGTAACTCACGTTTATGTGTTTGCTTTGCATAAAGAATGCCTTACCCGCCGCTATCTTCTTCACCTCATCCAACTCCTGAAGGGTCTTCTGGGATTCGGCCTTGGCAGACTTGGCATTTTCAATAGCCACCGTGAGCTCGAACGCTCGCGTCTTTGAGTCAAGCTCCAAACTTTCATGTTTTTCCATGAGAGCCTGGATCTCTTGCTGCACCTTGCCAAACTTGGCCTCATACTTCTCCCGCTCGGTGCGCTCCGAGGCCGCCCTCTTCTCGGCCTCGACCAGCGCTCGCTTAAGGGTCGCCACTTCAGACGTGGCCCCCTAAAATAGCCACGATAATCCTGTCATTCTTTGCAATTGCACCTTCTTATATATATTTAAAAATAAGGTATTTCTTACCTTCATTATCCTCGAGCTGCTTCTTGGCACGCCCGAGCTCTTGCTCGGACCGCTCGAGGTTCTGCTTTAGCGTGTCCACTTCCGCAGTCAGTGCGGCGGACGCAAGCAGGGAAGCCTGCATATGCATATTGACTCATTTTTGTTAGACTCCTGCGAATTCTATTTGATCCTCTATTCGGCTTTTCTTCCTGAACGCCAAACAGAGCATCAGGGGCTACTGTCTATGCGGTACTATTATTTACACATTCTTTACTTACCTCAAAGCCTATCAAAAGGCTAGTACAAGCTTCAGTCAGTCCGCTCTTGGCGGACTGAACCTTCTGGACCACCGCACTCATAATAGTGCGGTGCTCCTCGTCGATGGAGGCGCCTTGGAGCGCCTCCAACATATTGTCCGGCGCCTCCGGTTGGACGGGGGCCGCCGACATGGTGGACTTGCTCCTCTTGGAAGGAGGTCTCCCGCCGGACTCTGGAACCTTTGAAGGTTCCGGAGCGATGTCCGGCCTAGAGCCGGACTTGGAGCCCTGGGGGGTTTCATCCCCTTTACTCCTGGAGTCCGGGAGGTCGCCTTGCGATGCCTCCAGGACCACCTCCTCTCGGCTTGGAACCTGTTGGGACAACACTTCGGTGTCGTCCGTAGTGTGGGGGGAGGAAGCCGTCGGAAGCGAGTTCACATCCGACGAGTCCAGTGAGCCGCTCGACGATGCGTCGAGCAGGTCTTTGGGTGGGCTGCATAAACATATTCGACGTAAGGGAAAGCTATGCAATAAACGAATACTATGAATTACTCTGGTATCCGGATACTTACGATTTTTCCAGGGGCTTGGCCCTGGGCTGCCACTCCTCTCCGCCGTCGGCGTCAGTGGAGTAGTCCGGAGGAAGGGTTTTCCCCTTCTTGGACCCTCCGGCCTCCCCAGATAGGGCGGCCTTCCTTTTCTTCTCTCCTCCCGCCGGAGGGGGAGAATTCTCCTCTTCTTCCTCCTCGTATTCATGGGAGGAATGCGCCTCGGAACCGTCGGATGATGGATCCGACATCTCCTGGCACCGGGCACTCTTTCGAGTCCTCGCGGCCTTTTTCGCGGCCTTCTTCTCCGACACCACGTAGGGTGCCGGAACCAGCAGCTTCGCCAAGCGAGCGTCCGCTGGGCCTTCGAGCAAAGGAGCCGGACAGTTGATCTATCCGGACGTCACCTGCCAATCCTGTGAAAGGTAAGGGAGCTTAGATCCTGCATGGAGTCAAACTATGAAAAACTGATACCCTGTAAAAGAAAAAAAACAGCTTACCGCGAGAGCATGACGCTGCGCACTGAATCCGCGATCTTCGGTAGCGGATGCGGGAGCCTCGGCGTCTTTGAAAAGCACCTTCCAGGCATCTTCATACGTCGTGTCGAAGAGCCTGCTTAGAGTTTGGTGCCGCGCCGGGTCGAACTCCCATAGGTTGAAAGCCCGTTGTTGACACGGGAGGATCAGGCGGGTGAGCATAACCTGGACTACGTTGACAAGTTTGAGCTTCTTGTCCGCCAGGGTTTGGATGCATGTTTGGAGTCCGGTCAGCTCTCCTTTTTTAGCCCAAGACAGGCCCGTCTCCTTCCAGGAGGTGAGCCACGTAGGGGGTCCGGATCGGAACTCAGGGGGTGCGACCAATTCGGCGTCGCGTGGCTCGGTGATGTAAAACCACCCCAATTGCCACCCCTTCAGGGTCTCCACAAAGGAGCCCTCGAGCCATAGGACATTGGCCATCTTGCCCACCATGGCGCCTCCGCACTCCGCCTGGTTGCCGCGCACCACCTTCGGATTGACGTTGAAAGTCTTGAGCCATAGGCCGAAATGGGGGCGGATGCAGAGGAAGGCCTCGCACATGACGATAAACGCCGAGATGTTGAGGACAAAGTTCGGGGCCAGATCGTGGAAATCCAGGACGTAGTAGAACATGAGCCCCCTGACAAATGGGTGGAGAGGGAAGCCCAGTCCGCGGAGGAAATGGGGGAGGAACACCACCCTCTCATGGGGCCTAGGGGTGGGGATGAGCTACCCCTTTTCGGGGAGCCGGTACGCGATGTCGTTAGACAGGTATCCGGGCTTCCTCAGCTTTTTGATATGTCCCTCCATGACGAAGGAGACCATCCACTTGCCTCCCGCTCCAGACATGGCTGGAGAAGGTTGAGGTGGGGAGTGCGGACTTGGGCGCTGGAGCTCGAGTGCGCAAGAATGGATAGGCGAAGGAGGAAGAAGGCGTAGGTGAAAAGGTGGATCCTTATCCCCTTATATGGGTGGACGCAACTACATGTCCCCACCAGCCTGGTAAAACTCGCTTATCTCCAAGCGCCGTAATCAATGGTGCGGTTGGGTTACCCATGCCCGTATTGATGGGAATCCCGGGATAAGGGGACACGATCTCTGCTTTAACAAGACGTGCCAAGGAAACCACCTCGCATGACGCGCTGAGGTGGGATAATGAAACGACTCGGATAAAGGCTTGGCCGTGGTGTGACACGCTACGGAATACGTCAGCAGATTAGATTGGTGTAAATATTATTCTCTCTATGGCAATATGTGGAAACTTATTTTGCAAAGCCGAACACTATCTTTGTGTTCAAAATCTTCTATGAAGTACTTGGAGGAGGAACCCGCCTTGCAATGCCGAAGACAATCTGCGCGTCGGACTCGTCGTCATTGAAGCTGGTTCAGGGGCTACTGAGGGAGTCCTGGATTAGGGGGTGTTTGGGTAGCCGGACTATACCTTCAGCCGGACTCCTGGACTATGAAGATACAAGATTGAAGACTTCGTCCCGTGTCCGGGAGGGACTTTCTTTGGCGTGGAAGGCAAGCTTGGTGATACGGATATGTAGATCTCCTACCATTGTAACCGACTCTATGTAACCCTAACCTATCCGGTGTCTATATAAACCGGAGGGTTTTAGTCCGTAGGACAACGTACACATCAACAATCATACCATAGGCTAGCTTCTAGGGTTTATCCTCTTCGATCTCGTGGTAGATCTACTCTTGTACTACACATATCATCTATATTAATCAAGCAGGACGTAGGGTTTTACCTCCATCGAGAGGGCCCGAACCTGGGTAAAACTTCGTGTCCCTTGCCTCATGTTACCATTCGGCCTAGACGCACAGTTCGGGACCCCCTACCCGAGATCCGCTGGTTTTGACACCGACAATGGGCGTCTGTGCGATGTGTATATGCACATCGAAAACGCTAAGGAGCTCTGGAATGCATTGAATACTAAGTTTGGTGCAACCAATGCAGGCAGTGAGTTGTACGTCATGGAGAGCTTTCACGATTACAAGATGGTGAATAACCGTTCTATAGTTGAACAGACTCATGAAATGCAATGCATTGCAAAAGAGCTTGAATTCCTCAACGTTGTGTTGCCTGACAGATTTGTGGCTGATTGCATTATTGCAAAGTTGCCTTCTTCATAGAGGAAATTCGCCACATATCTCAAACATAAGAGACAGGAGATATCGGTTGAAAATCTGATAGCATCTCTTGATGTTGAGGGGAAAGCCAGGGCAAAGGACACAAGTGACAAAGGTGGTGAGATTAAGGCTAGCGCCAACATGGTGCAGAAGAATCACCATGTCGAGAACAACAATGAGAACAAAGGGAACTACAAGCTCCAGTTCAATGGTCCTATCAATACTACTTCCTTCAGGAATAATAGGAAGAAGGTGATGAACAAAGCTGGGCTCAAGTGCTATGCCTGTGGAGCGCTCGGCCACTTTTCTAAGGAGTTTTTTGATCGCGCGGACAAGAGGGGGGGAAAACGGCACAAAGAATGTCAACATCGTGACTACTAGAAATACTGATGGGCACGGTAATTTTCCGATGTTACTTTCAGTCTTTTCAGTCTTCATGTTGGTGGATTGATACATGTTCATGTGTGTGCTGACATCTCTATGTTCACTTCTTATCAAGTCGCTCGGGATTCTTCCGTCCTAATGGGGAATGGAGCACATGCTACTCTTCGTGGTGTTGGGATGGTAGATCCGAAGTCTACTTCAGGGAAGATCGTGCAACTGAGGAATGTGCAAAATGTCCCTACTATGAACAAGAATCTCGTTAGCGGCTCCCTTCTTTGCAGAGATGGGTTTAAAATAGTGTTTGAGTTCAATAAATTAGTTGTATGGAGATTTGCACAATTTATTGGTAAAGGCTATGCTGCGGAGGCTTGTTCCGCTTTTCACATTTCAAATTTTGCAATAAGTCAGTAAACCATATTTATGGCAATGTTCATTCAGAGGTTGATGTTTGGCACTCTCATTTATGTCATGTTAATTTTGGTTTACTATCTCGGCTATCCAATTTGAGTTTAATTCTGAATTTTATGACGTTAATTGATGATGCTACAAGGTTCTGCTATGTTTATTTGTTGCAAACTAAAGATGAAGCTGAAATCGAAAATCAATTAGAGAGAAAGATCAAACGTCTTAGGTCGGATCGCGGTAGGGAATATTTTCCCAAAATATTTGATGAGTTCTGTGAGGAACATGATTTATTCATGAGAGGACGCCTCCCTACTCGCCCCAATCAACTGGGGTTGCTGAGAGGTAAAACTGCATGCTGACCGGCTTGGTGAATGACATGTTGGACACTGCTGGTTTATCTAAGACATGGTGGGGGAGGCTTTGTTGACTTCGTGTTATGTCTTGAACATAATTCCAAACAAGACTAAAGAAAAAAAACCTTATGAGGAGTGGTTGCGAGAAAACCGCCACTTTCGTATTTGCGCACTTGGAGATGTTTGGCAAGTTCCGAAGAAACGCAAACTGGGACCAAAGCCGGTATGTTGTACTCCTTTCGTTTCACAATACATGCCTTCCTTTTGTCAAAATATTGATGTATCTAGACATGTTTTCGTATATAGATACATCTACTTTTGGACAAATAGAAGTCAAGTATTTTGGAAGAGAGAGAGTATCTTTCTAGGATATCAGAACAGAGTGATGCCATTGTTTGTAGTTTAGGATGACTACTACGAACCGGATAGGACCAGTTTTGCCTTCAACACGTACACGTGCAAACTGGATTGCTACCCTATCAATCGTGTTTGACTCAAAGTTATGTATCTCTTCTGGAAGTATCCGTACGTGATATACGGAACTATTTGGATGTTTCATCCTTTATTCTTTGCTTTCCGACTAATAGCGTGGGTCAACATTACAAAGTAAAATAAAATAGCGTGATCCAGTTCTCCAAATTATATTAAAAAGATCCTGTCAAGAAAGAATTTGTTTTGCGAACCAACTAGTGGTTGGATGGTTAGAGGGGTAGCGGTATCCACTGTCCGTCAGGGTTCAAATTCTGGTGCTCGCAATTTTCAGCAATGTCTTTTTAGTGAGAGGAGATGTTCCCGTCAACGACGAAGCGCCTACGGTAACTTCGTAAATCCCAAGATGATATGCCAACTCAGTCTCTCAAAGATGCTTATAGAGGTAGGGTGTGCGTGTGTGCATTCATAGGAATGAGAGTATGCGCGTATGTATGAGGGCTTGCATCTATACTATATTAAAAAAATGTTTTTCAGCATATGTAAAAAGGAGTTTGTTCTTTACATACCATAGAAAGTCCCATACAAAGAGACGTGTGTTGAGTATTTAGCACATTCGGATTGGAGTTAGACTCTGAACTCGTATTTTTCTCTAGGCTAGCTGGAATCGTATGGGATACATAGCCGTGTTTTTTTAATAGATCCATATAGCACTTGGATTCTAATTTATCTCTTATTCATTTTTCTAATTTTTTTTACTTCTTTTAAGTAAATCGTAACCGTTCTTTCGGGCTTTTTTTTTCTACAGTATATTAGCCATTTGTTTTATTCTACCATTTTAATAATATAATAGATATAGCTCCAAGTAATCCACCAATAGTTGGTCCTCGGGCTTAGATGCTTGGGAGTCCTTAAATATTACCTTGGGGTGTCTCGAGCATCCCCAAGTTTAGCCTCTTACCACTTTTTATTTTTTTTATCCATCGTGACCTCATTCAAAACTTAAAAACTTCAGTACACAAAACTTAACAAAAAATTTGTGGGATCCGTTAGTTTAACGAAGCAAATCACCACTTTAGGTACTGTTGTAAACTCATTCATATTTTATTATTGCATTATATCCACTGTACTCTAACTTCATCATGGCTTATACCACCCGATACAATTCATAGATTCATCGAAAGAAGCAAACAACGCAACGAAAACAATATCTGTCAAAAACAGAACAATCTATAATGATTCGAACAATGACCATACTTGTGTAACTCTAAATTTTAAAAAATTGGGAAAACGTGGGCAATTATTTTATGATTTATGTGTAAAAAAATAGAATTTTATTACACTCCAGTGGATCTCAACAACACTCCTACTGGGCGCGAAAGTTTATGTTTTCCCACAGAATCAAAGCAACTATCATCTAAATCATCCCAAAGGCTTTACTTGGCACAAACACTAATGAAAACACAAAAACACAACCATAACAGTAGAATAATTGTGTGCACACCAAAAAAAGAAATAAAAAATTTGAGATAACTATTGGGTTGCCTCCCAACAAGCGCTATTGTTTTACGCCCATAGCTAAGCGTAATGCATAGTTTGAAGTGTTGTCATCCATAGTTTTTTGCATCATTAGGCATGGGTTCATCGGGAGGCTTTTCAAAAAGAATGGGAAACACATCATTAAGCATGATTTTAGCATTGTCAAAACAACCTTCCTCAAACCATTGTTGGTTTCTCTTTACTATCCAAGAATATTGTCGATTAATACCATTGAAAATTTGTTGGATAATATGTATAGAAGTAACTTCCTTTTTTAGTATATTCATCAAAGGTATGATTATAATAGAACAAGTGCCTCAACAAATAATCTTCTTCATAGAAAATTTCATCTATGACAAGATGTTCACGGCTCATATTAAGAAAATCAAAGATTTCTCTATCCTCACATACTATATATTAAAATTCATTCATGAGGATGAGAGTAGCTATTTGCTTAGCCCTAGGGTGCTTGATAATAGGCAACTCACAGAACAACCTTTGCAAAGTGGGGTGGGTATGCATGAATTTTCTTTCAAGTTTAAGAACGAGCGCTGAAATAGCTTCGGTGTAACACTTGGTTCTTTTAAGAATAGCAATATCATCACAAGACAATGTCCCTGTGCATTTAAAGAATTCTTGGATAACACTTTTCCCCCATAATGTTCCCATGCTTGCAACTATCGGGACCCCGATCATAAGTCACACCATATCACTTTGCGGCCTCAGGCATGGTATTCCCACGGGTGCAGCCTTACCTTGGTCGGGACTATTTGCGCCTTTTGGCTCAAGTATATGACTGTGTCGCTAGCATCCCTATGACAGAGAACTCGGGTCGAGATGACTAGTCGTAAACCAAGGTGGCACAAACTTACAAGGAGAAGCATACGTGACTGATATGTCTCCAATGTATCTATAATTTTTTATTGTTTCATGCTGTTATATTATCAATCTTGGATGTTTTACAATCATTTTATAGCAACTTCATATCATTTTTTGGGACTAACCTATTGACATAGTGCCCAGTGCCAGTTGCTATTTTTTGCTTGTTTTTTACTTTGCAGAAAATCCATACCAAATGGAGTCCAAATGTAGCGAAACTTTTTGGAGATTTTTTGGACCAGAAGACACAAGATGGGCCGAAGAAGTACCTGAGGGTTCCCCGAGGGGGGCACAATCCACTTGGGCGCGCTTGGAGGACCAGGCGCGCCCTTGTGGGTTGTGCCCCCCTCGGTCGCCTCCCGCAACACCTCTTTTCTCTATAAATACACCGAAAATCCAAAAACCCTTGGGGAGTCGACGAAACACAATTCCAGCCGCCGCAAGTTCCAGAAACCACAGATCCAATCTAGACACCATCACAGAGGGGTTCATCATCCTCAATGGTGCCTCTCCGATGATGTGTCAGCAGTTCATTGTAGACATACGGGTGCATAGTTAGTAGCTAGATGGCTTCCTCTCTCTCTCTTTTGATTCTCAATACAATGGTTTCTTGGAGATCTATTTGATGTAACTCGTTTTGCGGTGTGTTTTTTGGGATCCGATGAACTTTGAGTTTATGACCAGATCTATTTTATCCATGAAAGTTATTTGAGTTTTGATATCTTATATGCATGATTGCTTATAGCCTCGTATTTCTTCTTCAAATCTTTTGTTTAGTTAGGCTGACTAGATCGATTTTTCTTGCCATGGGAAGAGGTTCTTTGTGATGGGTTCGATCTTACGGTGCTCAATCTCAGTGACAGAAGTGTTGGGGAACGTAGTAATTTCAAAATTTTCCTACGCACACGCAAGATCATGGTGATGCATAGCAACGAGAGGGGAGAGTGTTGTCCACGTACCCTCGTAGACTGTAAACGGAAGCGTTATGAGAACACGGTTGATGTAGTTGTACGTCTTCATGATCCGACCGATGCAAGTATCGAACGTACGACACCTCCGAGTTTAGCACACGTTCAGCTCGGTGACGTCCCACGAACTCTGATCCATCAGAGCTTCGAGGGAGAGTTCCGTCAGCACGACGGCGTGATGATGGTGATGATGATGCTACCGACGCAGGGCTTCTCCTAAGCACCGCTACGATATGACCGAGGTGGATTATGGTGGAGGGGGGCACCGCACACGGCTAAAAGATCAACTGATCAACTTGTGTGACCATGGGGTACCCACTTCCCCCGTATATAAAGGAGTGGAGGAGGGGGAGGGCCGGCCCTCTACTATGGCGCGCCCTGGGGAGTCCTACTCCCACCGGGAGTAGGATCCCCCCTTCCATGTAGTAGAAGTAGGAGAGAAGGAAAGGGAAAAGAGAAGACAAGGAAGGAGGGGGCGCCGCCCCTCCCCCAAGTCCAATTCGGACTAGGCCTTGGGGGTGCGCAGCCTCCCCTCTCTCTTTCCCCTAAAGCCCAATAAGGCCCATATACTCCCCGGCGAATTCCCGTAACTCTCTGGTACTCCGATAAATACCTGAACCACTCAGAGCCTTTCGGATGTCCTAATATAGCCTTCCAACATATCGATCTTTACGTCTCGAACATTTCGAGACTCCTGATCATGTCCCTGATCTCATCCGGGACTCCGAACAACCTTCGGTACATCAAAACACATAAACTCATAATACCGATCGTCACAGAACGTTAAGCGTGCGGACCCTATGGGTATGAGAATTATGTAGACATGACCGAGACACATCTTCGATCAATAACCAATAGCGGAACCTGGATGCTCATATTGGCTCCTACATATTTCTACGAAGATCTTTATTGGTCAAACCGCATAACAACATACGTTGTTCCCTTTGTCATCGGTATGTTACTTGCCCGATATTCGATCATTGGTATCTCAATACCTAGTTCAATATCGTTACCGGCAAGCCTCTTTACTCGTTCTGTAATGCAGCATCCTGCAACTAACTCATTAGTCACATTGCTTGCATGTCTTATAGTGATGTGCATTACCGACAGGGCCAGATATACCTCTCCGATACACGGAGTGACAAATCCTAATCTCGATCTATGCCAACTCAACAAACACCATTGGAGACACCTGTAGAGAATCTTTATAATCACCCAGTTACGGTGTGACGTTTGATAGCACACAAGGTGTTCCTCCGGTATTCGGGAGTTGCATAATCTCATAGTTAGAGGAACATGTATAAGTTATGAAGAAAGCAGTAGCAATAAAACTGAACGATCATTATGCTAAGCTAACGGATGGGTCTTGTCCATCACATCGTTCTCTAATGATGTGATCCCGTTCATCAAATGACAACACATGTCCATGGCTAGGAAACTTAACCATCTTTGATTAACGAGCTAGTCAAGTAGAGGCATACTAGGGACACTCTATTTGTCTATGTAATCACACATGTACTAAGTTTCCGGTTAATACAATTCTAGCATGAATAATAAGCATTTATCATGATATAAGGAAATATAAATAACAACTTTATTATTGCCTCTAGGGCATATTTCCTTCAAGAAGGGCATATGACACGTATGTATCGTTGCTATTAAGGATAACAAGATGGGATCTATTCCTACATGAATAGATGTTGTCTACATCATGTCATCGTTCTTATTACATTACTCCGTTTCTCCATGAACTTAATACACTAGATGCATGCTAGATAACGGTCGATGTTTGAAGTAATAATAGTAGATGCAGACAAGAGTCGGTCTACTAATCTTGGATGTGATGCCTATATAATGATCATTGCCTATATATCATCATAATTATTTGAAGTTCTATCAATTTCCCAACAGTAATTTTCTTACCACCATATGGTATTTTTCTAGAGAGAATCCACTAGTGAAATCTAAGGCCCCCGGGTCTCTTATTTATCATATTTTCCTTCGAGATCTATTTTTATTCACTTTTATTTTCAGATCTATTAATCCAAAAACCCAAAAATACCTTGTTGCAATTTTTTGTTATTTATCTTATCTAACTTTCCCCTGAGATCTATTTATCCAATCTACTACAATTTATCTATCTTTTTACCCGGAAGGGACTGACAACCCCTCTTTTGCGTCAGGTTGCTAGTATTCATTCTTTGTGTGCAGGTACCGTTTACATAGCACTACTAGGGATAACCCTAGTAGTACCGCTTGAAATATTCATAGAAGTAGCACTGGGTCCAGTGCCACCACTAAGGCGCCACAACTAACTAGTACCAGTAGTGCTGGAAAGGGAGCGCTACTGCTATACCTAGTTAGCAGTAGTGCTTTCCTTTGGACAGTGCTACTGCTACTTGTAAGTAGCAGTAGCGCTTGTTCTAAAAAGCGATGCTGCTAATTTTTCCTGTATTTTTAAAAATACATCTTATTTTCATTGTGTGGTTTTATATACAGTACTTTCATCATATGATTTTATGACCATGATTACTTATTATATATAACAGGGGGTAAAATGAATGTGGAGTAGTTCAAGTGGAGGCAACACGTGGTGCATGTTGAAAGTACTACTAATCAAAACTAGATCAAGTTTGGATTAGAGTAGTACTTTCGACATGCACCACATGTTGCCTCCACTTGAATCCAACATGTGGTGCATGTCCAAAGTACTACTCTAATCCACATGTGGTGCATGTCAAAAGTACTACTCTAATCCAAACTTGATCTAGTTTGGATTAGTAGTACTTTCGACCTGCACCACATGTTGCCTCCACTTGAATCTACTGCACGTTCATTTCACCCACTCTTATATATAATAAGTAATCATGCTTATATAACAACTTAGCATCATGCATCATGGATCATAATAATAAATAACTCATCATTGGTATCATAATAACAAGTCATACTCATCATCATCGATCATACAACTTCTACTCGATACCACGTCATCATCATAGTCATATAACCAATCCTACTTAGTTGTTCTTAGCACATGATCATGAGTATTATTAACTAGGACCTACTACCTTCTCTTAGGTATAATAGCATAAAACAAGATAGGCCCTGACTCTCCATTATGGAGAATGGAGATTATCCTGTCTTCAATTCTTGCCTTTCACACAATGTTGCTTCCAAGTATCTCCTTACGACTGTCCATACATTTTTCCCAATCTTTGATTTTTCATGTCTCCACTTCTTTTAGAAATCCAATATGGACAGGTGAGATTCATATGATAACCTGGCCGTATGTTCAAAACATCAAGGTGACCATTCTGATACATCAGATGAGGCACACAATCATTCGGGATTTTCTGTTGAAAAACATAGTAATAACTTCGTAGTTAGCAATGTAGTTAAGTTCTAAAAGAATTTATGCAAAAGATGCACGGATGTCGTAATACTAAAAATATCTTACCATGGAATCTCCATGGATGTTACCGTAGTTCAACACGTGCACTAGTGGTACGTATTGACCATAATGTGGAGGAGTTTTATAATAGATATTGTAATTCTCAAGATCAGTACAAAATGCAACCAGATGATTTTTCTCCTGATAAGTTAACTCAGAGACATCGGTGTAGTAGGTTCTGTGTACCATGTTCCGCACATTGTTTGAACAATGAAAATAAGCTATCAATGGAAATAAGCTGTCAACTATTTTGAAATGGACAATATAAATTAGTTAATAACTATGTTTGAGAAACTCACTACCTGTAGAATTAAAAGTGTATCAATAAGGACCCAAATGTCCATATTGTCTTGGTCGATGTCAGGATCACCAAGATCCATGGTGAAAAGTATACCCTCATAAAAACCATACATCTTGCAAAGTGCTTCCCAATTTTTGCAACCAAAATGGGTTATGCTCTCAGAATTATACAGATTTACTTCAAAATCCACATCATGATGGGTCCTTAGATGAATTTTCTTTGTTTCGAAATTTTCATGGTCATCAAAACCCATCCTCTCCAAGACATAGCGTCTTGGATGGCATGGGATAAGCTACTCAAATTGTAAAAGATGAAAATTACACGTTGAAATAGTTGAAGTCATGCTTAATTACGAACAAAACACTTTTCGTCGTTGTGTACCGTTTCAACATCGAAGGTCTCCTGGAGCTTAATGCTGAAGCACCGATCTTCGTCCAGGTGAGTCCTGTCGCACAAATCACGGTTGTCGTTGCACCAGCTGCACTCCCCCGGGAGACTTTCGTTGTCCGATGACGACATTTCCTACGTTCATAATTCAAAGATTAAACTTGTACAATTCAATATATGTAATATAAAAATTAAATTAGATCATTATTATTCATCACGGGTTGACTATCGGTCTGCCGAGTCTATATGGTGGAGACTCTCCCTCACTAATTCCTCTCTGGCATTTGCGACCGTTGGTGATGGTCGTTACTCCTCCTTCCCCTAGTGCATAACAAAGGTCTAACACAAGGAGAATAAGGAGAAACGACCCCCACAACAACAGTCAGGATTCTTCGTCCTCTCTCATATATGGTGGATACACTCCCTCATAGATTTTTCGACCGTCGGTGATGGTCATTATTCCTCCTTCCCCTAGTGCATAACAAATGTCTAGCACAAGAAGAAGAAGGAAAAACGACCCCCACGACAACATTCGGGCTTCTTCATCCTCTCTCATATATGGTGGATACACTCCCTCACTGATTTTTCGACCTTTGGTGATCGAGCCTCGACAGACTTAAAGTCAACCCGAAATGTCGTTTAATTATTTTTCGAAAAAATCCAGGCCACTCGATATTTCCTACATATTCTAGCACAAGTCATGCCAGACTTCACGGAAAAATCCGGCATGATCTTTGCTAAAAAATGACATATCGAGTGCCTAAAATTTGCCGGAACAGAAATTAATCAACACTCCGGCAAAACATAGGCCACTATAGTAGGTGTAACCTGCAAACATGGCCGACCACTTGGGCAAGCACATATCCTATTTCAGCAAAACAAGATATACATGTTTATATCTACATCATATGGGCAAGCACATATCTAAATCGTAAAATAAATTAGTATTCATTCAATAAGAAAAACTAAATCATCTCTTTCATCCGTACATCGTCGAATATTATCAATAATAGATCTCGAATAGTATCTTACATATAACATCACTAATACAGCTAAAACCATAGCGAACGACAGGTATCGGCGCGGGCGGTGGACACCCAAAGAGGAGGAACCATCATAGGATCATAGCTCCAGCGAGATCCCTGAAGAACCTCCGAGGTGTTGGAGAACCTGCCCTCCAATGCAACCATGTAGCGACGGACATGTTTGTCCTCCTCGCTGACACGGTGATGTACCACCTCCGCGGGGTCCTCAAGCCTCCGCACCGTCACTGGCCCACACTACCGCCACCAAAGAAGGTTCGGGTCAACGACGGGCTGGCTCCCCACCAAGTTGCGCACCCCGAAAGGTAGCACCTCCCAGTACCAGCCCAGCGGAGCCCAGTTCCGGATATGGCTCCTCACCAAGCCCAGGCCTCCTCCGCCGAGTCGACGACGAGGATGCGGGATAGGCATTGTCGACGTCGATGTGGGAATAATTGCTTTAACTAAAAAGTAACAACAAATGTGACACCTAAAACACCTAAATTCTATTAACTACACCTAATTAAAAACCTACATTTTGAACATGATTCGATCATAACTAGGGTTCATACTATATTATTCTAAGATTAAACACCTAAAATACCTACATTAAATTAACAACATGGGGTGGCTGCTCTCACCTCGATCAAGGTCGGAGGGAGTTGGTGATGGGGACGACAGCGGGGATGATGCAGGGGCTCCTTGATTTCTGCAAAAACAAAATATAAACAAAAACATTATTATTGTCATCTTAGGACTTAGTGAAACTCCATAAGCTACATTAAATTATTCTATTCAAATTTACTTATAATTTCTTATTCTATTCAAATTTACTTATTCAATTTTTATAAAAAAATTCTATTCTATTCAAAACACCTACATTTACTTACTTTTTTCAATTTCATATTTTATTATATTCAAATTTACTTATTCAAAATTTCTAAAAATTTCCTATTCTATTCAAAAGACCTACATTTACTTATTCTTTTCAAATTACTTATTCAAATTTTCTAAAAACAAAATATACTAAAAACATACATTTACTAAAAACAAAAACCTACATTTAACAAAAACTAAAACCTATTTACAGAAAGGGGGAGGAGGAGGTGTGGGAGGAGGCCAGGATGATGGGAAGGAGGAGGAGAGAGAGCAGGAGGGGGAGGAGGAGAGAGGAGGGAGGAGGAGGGAGGAGGAGGAGAGAGTAGGAGAGGGAGGGGGGAGGAGGAGGAGGGGGCCGCCGGTGCCGGAGAGGGAGGAGGAGGAGGAAGGGATAGACCTTAGGGTGGAGGAGGAGGACGGCGACGGCGGCGAGGGCGACGGAGGCGATAGAGAGGCGAAGGAGGCGAGAGTGTGAGGGGGAGAGTGAGAGGATGCGTGGGCCAGTTAATTTGGATAAGGGCCCTTAGTGGTAGTGCTTGTCCTTAAAAAGCGCTACTGCGAAAATCTATAGCAGTAGCGCTTTCTGAAGAAAAGCGCTACTGCTAAAATCAATAACAGTAGCGCTCTCTTTATAAAAGCACTACTGCTAACGCTAAGCATGTAAAAAAAATTCAAAAATACATTGGTCATAAATGATCTTTTTGTGTAGAATCTAAATTGTCAATGGGAATCTTCTTCGAATCGGAGAAGATTCCTATTATGGCCACAGATCCTACACATAGAGTTCAATGAAGACCAAGTGGTTGTGATGGTTTGAGAAGCACCATATTTAAGGTGCTAAAAATTCCGTTCACTGAGTGAGGTGGGACTAAACTTTGGTCTTATTAGGAGGGGACTGAATATATCAATAGCGCTGGTAAGGGAAAAAGCGTTGTTGCTAAGATCAATAGTAGTAGCGCTTTTTTTCCATGAGCGCTACTAGTATCCCTAGCATACCTAGAACGGTCTGTCAGTTTTAGTAGTAGCGCTTTTTCCATTTCTGGCGCTACTGCTATGCCCATAGTAGCAGCGCTTGTAGTGCAACAGCGCTACCACTAAGTAGCAGCAGCGTTTACTCTTTTCCAGCGCTACTACTATGCTACTGTGTATAAGAATTTTCCTAGTAGTGTAGTGTTGTGTGGTTCTCCTACTGGTTCGATAACCTTGGTCTCATCACTGAGGGAAATACCTACCGTAACTGTGTTGCATCATCCCTTCCTCTTTGGGGAAATACCGATGTAGTTCAAACCGCATCAAAAGGAATTTCTGGCACCGTTGCCGGGAAGACATCATCAACATCTATCGGGTTCCTAAGCACAAAGCTCATCTCCTTGTGATTTACATTATTTACCATTTGCCTCTCGATTTCATCTCCCCTACTTCACAAAAAAATTCGTTTTATTCACCATCTTTTTCATTCACCGTTTTCTCGCCAGATCTATTTATGAGTGCAACCTTTCTTTCCTACTTTGTCGTTATGGCTAGCATAACTACCCCTCCTTTGTCACCAGATTTTGAAGTTCTATACTTCAAGCAAAAATAAGGAGAAAATTTGAAAGATGCTTGGTATAGATTAATAGAATTTTGTCGCATTAGCAATCATAAAGGAGATGCAAAGATTTTGCTTCAAATTTTTTATATAGGATTAGCTTTGCATCACAGACAACTTTTGGATTTTGCCGCTAAAGGGGATTTTATCAAACTTGATGCTAATGCTGCTTATGAGATCCTAGAGGGAATCTTGGGAATCCCACCAACCAAATAGGGGATTTCTTTTACTCAAGAAGGGGTCCAAATTTTATACAAGTTGAGTGATTTTCAAAAACATATGGACGAGTTGCGAAAATATAATGAGCCTCTCAAACATATTAGTGGAAACCTCAATCACATGAATACTTTGATTACTCTTTGCAATAGACGGTTGGATATTTTTTATCTCAAGATGGTTTCCTTTTTTGAGAATTTAGGCAAGTGTAAAGATCCTCCCGGGTTTGAGAAAGCCCTTACAAAAGTTTCCAAAACTACAAATAACAATACTTAGATCTTTGCATTATGCCTAGCTAGGGCCATAAAACGATGGCCTTGTTGGGAGGCAACCCAATGAATAAATTTTATTTTTTGCCTCTTTCTTTCTGTTCTTCAGTGTTTGCACAATTATGCTACTGTTATGATTGTGTTTTTATGTTTTAATTAGTGTTTGTGCTAAGCAAAGCCGTCGGGATCATGTTGGGTGATAGTTGATTTGATCTTGTGGAAAAACAGAAACTTTTGGACCCAGTAAAACAATTTTAGTTTCTAAAAAAAGCACGATAAAATCCTGATTTTTGTACACAAGATTGATATACAAATTTCCCACGTTTTCCTTATTTTTAAGAATTTTTGGATTTAAAACAGTATTCGTAGTTTTCAGATTGTTACAAACTGTTCTGTTTTTGACAGTTTCTGTTTTCTATGTGTTGTGTGCTTATTTTGATGAATCTATGGTTTGTATTGGAGGGTATAAGCCATGGTAAAGTTGGAATACAGTAGATATAATGCAAAAATAAAATATGAATGGGTTTTCAAGAATATTTAGAGTAGTGATTTGCTTTATTATACTAACGGATCTCACAAAGGTTTTGTTGAGTTTTGTGTGACTAAAGTTTTCAAGTTTTGGGTGAGATCACGATGGATGAAAGAGTAAGGAGTAAGAAGATCCTAAGCTTGGGGATAGATACCCCATGGCATACCAAGCCATTATCTAAAGAAGAAGAAAGCAACTAAGCTTGGGGATGCCCCCGAGTGGCATCCCCTCTTTCTTCTAACGACCATCCGTATTTTACTTGGAGCTATATTTTTATTTGTCACATATCATGAGTTTTTCTTGGAGCATCTTCAGTCTTTGCTTGTTTTGCTTTTTATTTTGTGTCATCTATCTTTGCTAGACACACCTATTTGAGAAAGCCAAAACTATGCTATGATTTGCTAGAATTGCTCTATGTGCTTCACTTAATCTTTTTTAGCTATGGAATTGCTCTACTGCTTCACGTATATCTTTTTGAGCACGGTCCGCTTTTTGTATTTTTGAAGAAATACTCTAATGCTTCACTTAGATTTATTTGAGAGTTAGTAATTTTTAAGAAAATATCTCATGCTTCACTTATATTATTCTGAGAGAAGAAATTTTTATGCTCATGTTCTTCACTTAGATTTGTTTGAGCTATTAAAAGCAACATATAAAGCTAGTCCCAAAGTGATAGATATTCAAGAGGGATATAATAAAAACTTTCATGAAGATCATTGGAGAAATTAAACTTGATTCTTTGTAATAGTTTGGTGATATGATCACATAATATGTGAGTCATGTTGATGAGTAATTATGGTTTAGTATGAATATTGATGTTAAGGTTTGTGATTCCCTATGTAGCACGAAAGTCAATATTTATGCAATGAAATTACATCCTACTTGGGGTGCACTATTCGGTGTTAGTTATGGCTAATGCTCGCTTATGAGATTTTTCATTTCTTGGTTGGATGCTTCTCAATCTTTTGCGAGCCTTCACTTGTACTAAGTATGATTACTACTTGTGCATCCAAAATCCTTAAACCCAGTTTTTGCCATATGAGACCACTATACCTACCTATATGCGGTATTTTCGTGTCGTTCCAAGCAAATTTGTATGTACCATCTATAACTTTCAAAATAAATTTCCTTTTTGTGTGCTCGTACCGCTCTTGAAACGGTAGGGGGTGGCCGATATTTTTCCATGCTAGATGTGTTATTCGCAAGATGAGTGTTTATCACTTGTCACTCGCAAGATGCTTTTATTTTTAGATCTATTAATCCCAAAACCGAAAAATACCTTGCTGCAATTTTTTGTTATTTTTCTTATCTCACTTTTCCGCGAGATCTATTTATCCAATCTACTACAATTTTATCTATCTTTTTACCTGGGAGGGATTGACAACCCCTCTTTTACGTTGGGTTGCAAGTATTTGTTCTTTGTGTGCAGGTACCATTTACATAGTGTTGCGTGGTTCTCCTAGTGGTTCGATAATCTTGGTCCCACCACTAAGGGAAATACCTACCGTAGCTGTGCTGCATCATCCACCTCATTGGGGAAATACCAACATAGTTCAAGCCACATCAGTGACCCAACAATGCATGTGTCGGTCAGCAGCGAGTGTAACCGAGTCGTAGTGAGGCTACAAAGGACTCCAGTAAACACCACGTGACATTTCCCTGTAGCGACAGACACAAGAGCTAAGAAGGATATATGCTGGTCAATCCATGTGTTCCAGATGGAAGCACTAGGAGGCATTTCCCCATAAGGAAGGCTACCAAGAACAGACAACTAGGTGTCGGATCTCACACATACCAAAGCATTTCAATAACATACACACAATATGCTCGATATGTGTAGATGCAACATGTCATCACAACATAACTCTACGACTCAAATATTTATTCAAAAGGCTTCGAGGAGCCATACATAACATGATATTACAAACAGGGGTCACATGACCCATCATACAAGGAAAACAAGCAATAGAAGCATAACATGTCTGAGTACAGACAACTACAAATGAAAAAGGCTGAGAAGCCCGACTAACTACAAGACCCTCCCAAGGGTACAAGATTGTAGCTGGGATACAAGCTACTCATCGAAGTCCACCTAGAACTACTAATAAGACTGAAGTCTTCTCTGCAAAAACATAAATTAAGCAAACATGATTACCAATGTACTCAGCAAGACTTACATTAGAACTAACTATATTTTATCAGTATCAGAATGGGGTGGTGGAGTTTAACTGCAGCAAGAAAGCTTTGACTCAGTGGCTATCCTGTACTATGACAACCAGTAATTTCTTTGAAGTGGGAAAGCGCACATGAGTCCACTAATCACCACCACAACACATAACTATGGATTCAATCCCATCTCCATATGATAAGGCCATCCATAACACTCACACTTATCTTGTGCATTTTAGAGTGTCCACTTTGAATTGTTTAAGACCATATAAGTCTCCAAATAGTCCATATCCGAGGACGTGGCTATTCGAATAGATCATATTACCCTGCGAGGGTGTACTTCTTCACACACGCTCTCACCAGTTACCACCATATAAACGTCATGTATCTCGACAACCTTCAAGCAGAAACCTGACTAACCATGCAAGACTCTAGTCCAGTTTTATTGCCTACCTAAGGCTGAACCCGCAAGGTAAGTCCGGCTGAAGTTTCCATTACGGTGCCAAATGATGTGTGCACGGTTACCAAGCCCACCTCGCTGGGTGGAACTGCGCTCGGTACAGCGGGCCATGGTGCCTAGTCTATCCCAAGCCCACTGGTACCAAGTGCCACTTGGTAGAAAAATAGCACAACCTATAAACGCCATAAACTAGTTGCAACTCCTGGATAGAGATCAAGGCGATTTAATAAGTTGAGAGGGGTCATTGGTTTCGAGCCCAATGTGTGGTAGTATTTGTCTTGGATAACATAAACATGACTCAGTTCTTAAGGACGGTATCAATGAGACAACCCACCAAGTACTTCTACATGGCATCTCATCACTACCTTTACCGAATTGTGTTCACACACTTGGCTCTCATCATCAGAACATGATTCACTCCAATCCAACTCTGAGATGAACCGTACCTGACATAACTCTAAGCTTAGCAAGCATAACAAACATAATGGTAAATGTCACAATAGGGGATCAAGAAACTCCTAACCATGCTAGTAAGGTTTTATTATTTACTATGGCAAACATAGGTCATGTAGAGGAAGTGGGTTCAGCTACCGCAATAAGTAATAGTTGAAATGTTGTTGTCTAAATTCAGTAAAGGAGAGCAGGAGCGAGAGAGTGGGATTGTATCGGAATGCCTCAAAGATCAACACAGTAGCACTGCTCCTCACATAGATATGCAGTGCCACTCACAGGAGCAGAACCTATCAAAAAGGCAGTACCGGAGAGACAATCAATACACAACAAATGCAACAATATGATGCATGATGATGACATTGAAAAGATGCTATGGATTGTGCTAATGCAACTAGCAACAAGTTAAATGAAGCTCATTTGAATCAAGATTCAAATGCAACTCCAAACTTAAGCATTTAAAATGCCCTTTATGTGTTTCTATGTATACAATAGGTATAGATTGGTTTGTCATGCATGAAAATGGTACATATGGATAGCTTGATTTTTTATTATAATTTTTCATATATAAATTATTTCAATCTGAGCTACGCTTGAATTTCTATGAATTTTACTAGTGTAAACAATTTCTGGAGTCTCCTGGATTATATATAATCCAGAAAATCACTAACCGCATCAGCAATGCATCACTATTGCATCATCAAGTCAGCCATCAGGAGAGTCGAACGTGTGGGCTCCACAGGTCAGTGGCACAGCGTTAAAAGGGGTTTATTTAGCCTAACTAAATATTTTTCATGTTAATTAAGAAGATAGTGCCCACCTATCGGTGTCACTAGGGGGTAATTAGCCCTAATTTAATTATTTGACTGGCTGGACGTACCGGTCAGTGGCTCAGGTGGCGGAGTTCGCCGCCCGTGACCACGGGACACGGCGGTGTCTGCATTTCCGGCCACGGTAGCGACGGCTGAGAGCACCGGGGCGTAGCTCATGGTTCTCCGTATCCAGGGGAGGCGAAAGGAGGGCGCATGATGGTCAGAGCTCGCTAGAAACAAGCTCGTGGCGACGGCCGAGATACGAGCTCAACGGCTACGGCGACACGGCACCCGACAGGAGAAGCGGCTACTTGCTACTTGCTACTTGCTCCTGGAGCTGTGATTAGCCGGAAGACGCGCACGGCCGCGAGCTCCGGTGACTATAACGACGGTGACGGAAGCTACGGCCATGGCGGTGGATGGAGCTAGAGCATGCAAAAGTGAGGGGGGGAGAGGTTCGGAGCAGGAACTCATAGTGAGGTCGAAGGGAAGGTGAGCAGCTCGGGGGAGGCTCTGCAGGCGACGAATCGACGTTGATGATCCACGGTGGCCGAGGCGAAGATGACGATGGTAGCGATGTTGCAGGGCTTCCGTCGAAGCGTGGCTCAGCGGAGAGCTTCAACATGATGAGACATAGCTCAGGGACACGGCAAGAAGGCTCGGGGTGGCTGTGGCCGTGGCGGTGCACGGCGGCGCTCTTGTACATGGCCGGGTCAACGAAAGAGAGAGAGAGAGAGAGAGAGAGAGAGAGAGAGAGAGAGAGAGAGAGAGAGAGAGAAAGAGAGAGAAGAGGAGAGGATGAGCACGGGGCGAGAATGAGAGTGGCTGGGGGGTTGTGTGGCGTCTCCGGGGAGTCGCGGGAGTAAGCATGGAGGCCGGAGGTGGCCTGCGCGCATGCGCACGCGCGGTGGCCACACACTCGTCCTCCTGGTGTGGTGGAGAAGATGACAAGTCTGCACTGGGTGGGCTGGGCCGGACAGCTACAGTGCTGGGCTGCATGGGAGTTCTCTCTCTATGTGTGTCTTTTCCATTTCTTTCTATTTTTTAATTTCAGCAGTCTGTTTTGAGTTAATTTTTAAACCAAATCAATTTTGTACCTTCTAAAAATTATTATGTTGCTTGATACATTATATTCAGATCCACTCACAAGTTTTCATAATTATTGGTGTTACTAAAAGTATTTATAGCATTTAAATAGCTCCAATTCAAATACCTATTGAATTCTTTCAAAGCCCAAACATGACCAGAAAACTGTTGACCATTTTGGCCTAGGTTTTCACCTTGTACAATAAATCATGAAAACTTTTGAAGGGAATTTCGGGTTCATTGAAAAAGATTTTTCTTGAACCTGCACTACACAACGACGCTCAAAGCAGCGTCCGACAATCTGTCGGCATAGATCACCTAAGGCGACATATTTTGTGTCAGCAAAGACATTTCTCAAAGAAAAGAAGGTGTTGCATATAGTCCTGCTGGGAAAGGTATACGCTGACAGAAAATATATGTCGACAGAAATTATGCCACCATTGGTGAGGATTACGCCGACAGACATTTCTACAGTGACATACCACTCTATACCGACAGTTCATATGAAAAAAAGTACTACGTCGACAGATTGTGTGATGGCATAGCTACGTCGACAGTTTTCTGATACTACATATGCCGCAAGATAGTGCATCGCATGTATCTATGCTGAGAGATATTCTGCTATTGTGTTATTCCAACAAATAATGTGGCATGCAACCCTTCTACCGACGCACTTAATGCGAGGGTTATACATCTCAGCATAAATGCAAAAACACCATTATTAACATGAAATTAAAATCATGCTATTCAATTCATGTTCAGTATGCAATACAATTACACTCTTCTATTAATCACGAGATAACAACCAATCCATTCATTCAAGATATCTAGATGATTCCAATTGCACTCTTCCATTCAGTAGAAGATAACAGCCAATGCATTCATTCAACATATATAGAAGATTCACTAGTTTTCTTCACTCAAGTTAGCTACAGACATTAAGGAAATACCCAAGTCGACATAGATCACCTAAGGCGACGCATATTGTGTCGGCAAAGACCTTTCCCGACGAATAGAAGGTGTCGCCTATAGTCCTGCTAGTAAAGGTATACGTCGACAGAAAAAAATATGCCGACAGAAATTATGCCACCATTGGTGAGGTTTACACCGGCAGACATTCCTACAGCGACAGACCACTCTATGACGACATTTCGTCTGACACAGTACTATGCGATGGATAGTGTGATGCCATAGCTACGCCGACAGTCTTTCTGATACTACATATGCCAACAGATAGTGTAGGATGCTGCTAACGCGACAATACGATCAGAGACCCTTCGACGAAACTGTGTGCGATGCAATAATTGCAAACGGTGGTGTAAAAAATCATCAAAAAAGATGCAAAACATTTGCGATGATGGATGCATCAAACATGGTTCAGATTATAGTTGTGTGTGCGATTCACGACATATAGTTCAGTTCAGTTAACCATTTTTGATGAGGAGGAACAAAAGAAACGGGCAGCCAGATGAAGGTGTGTGTGCGATATACAACATATGGTTCACTCGGATGAACTGTTTGTGATTAGGCAATACAAAAGAAACGAGCATCCAGATGAAGGTGTGTGCGATATAAAGCATACGGTTCACTCGGATGAACTGTTTGTGATTAGGCAACACAGAAGAAACAGTCAGCCAGATCAAGATGTGTGCGATGTATGACATGCGGTTCACCTGGCTGAACTGTTTGCGTTGAGAAAAGAGAACAGAAACGGTTCAATATAACAAATACCATAAATATTACAAGGTTCAAATTCAAAGATTACAACGCCCAAATTCAAACATTGCAAGCTACGTCATTTCTAAAAAGGGATCAACCGCTGATAAGTCATGTATGAGTTTGACACAATAACTTCCAATTGCTTTGCCATATGCTACTCCAATACGAAGTTTGGTATTTTTGGAGGCACTTCCATTCTGCAGTACCAGCCGTCTCTGATAATCATACCATTGATCTTTCCTAATTAAATGTGTGTTCAACCTCAGTACCCTCAGCACCTTTGCTCTGGTAAGAAAGAACATGGCGAGTGTAATCTTCGGTGGGGTCCCTCGGTAGGAGTTTAAAGTAATATTTGAGAGATGCAGAGCCAGACATTCGATGTGATTGTCGTTATCAACATCTTCCACCAGGCCTAATATGCACTGCAAAAGAACAGAACGTGTTAGTGCCTACATGCAGTTTTGAACACTGCTACACGCCCGTTTGGTTTGCAGGATTTGTAAAATGCACCAACATGCCATCTTTGATATGGCATGATAAACATGGGCATTAATTTGATTACAATCTAGAAACATGTAGCCTTCTTCACAAGAGGTTGGATTGAATGAAAAATTCCCTAAGAAAACCAGTACAGATGAATCCAAAGGAGAAATGCTTATGAATGATTGTAACCATATGAATAAAGCAACCAATATGGGGTGGGGTGTATGTCCTAAAATCCTCCAAAATTCCTTCAAAAATCGTAGTACATTGTCATTGTAAACTTGGGAAAAGGTGCAAAAAAATAATCTCCCTTATGGTTAACATTTAACAGGAAAGGAACATCACCTCGATATACAACTTCTTCAGGCACGAAGAGCATCCCAGGCAACTGAAAACTTGGTCCGGGTTGGGGACGACAAATTCTAGTGCCAAGACCTTCACTATGCCCAGAGTCTGGGTGAAGCTTTGTTGGATGACAGACGAACATACATCTTCAAAACTAGAAATAACGTTGATATCAAGGAGAGGTATATAAGGCGACTGTTGTACCTGAAAGTTGTAGTATTTGACAAACGAGTGGCCCACCACTTTCAATTTCGGTGCAGAAATGACAATGATTCTTGTTGGACCTTGGTGATCAACTACAAGTAATCTCTCAAGTGAAGGTGTGTCCTGGATGACCATATTGTGGTCCACCTTTTGTGATCTCTCGTTGCAGCACTAGCAACACACATAAGTAGTGCGGAGAGTCCTGGAGGTGATGTGCAAGGTACTCGACCAATTCATCGCCTGAAGACAAAGGAACTCGAGTGCAGTATAGCCACGGAGCAGGCGCTCCATGTCAACCTTTGGGATGTGTACGGCGACGAGCTCGAGGTGCTTCAGTCGTGGTAGAAAAAGAGCGGGAGCGTCATTAAGGGGGGGAATGGCAGTTCATGAACTTGGCGAGGCGCAACGTGGGCGTGAAGCGGAGCCCGGACGTTGGCAGCAAGCTCATATGCCCATCATTATAACTTAGGTTCTCGAGTTGATCTATGGCGCGGGATCGGAACCACTCGTCAAGCTTGGCTCGCTCCTTGCCATTGGAACAGAACTTGCCCGCAATAAGGCCTTTGATTGGGCCATGGTGACTGTTGAGGATATGGGAGAACGCATCCAAGCTTTGGTGATAGCCATGCCAGAGCTTGTGTTCGTGGAGGAGGTCGACAGGGGTGCGGAGCGATAGGGTGCACCACCGTCGGGAAACGGCGGCTGTCCTCGCCTGATTTTGGATTGGGAGGAGGGATATGATGACTCTGAACATATCATCGGGGAGGTTGTTGATGAAGTCTAGGCCTGTTGGAGTCGCTTGTGGTTCTTTCTCGACTCGCCTCCGCTTGTTGGCAGCCTCATTCTCCACCTCGTCGACGGGGACGGAAACCTCTGTCTCCATATTGACGCCGTGCTCCGGTGCTTCAGCAGCCCCGGCGTCGCCACTCCCTCCGATGGGGCGCTTCGGTGGCATCCTCGTACACTGACGGCCTTGAGGACTCAGAGCGGCGTCGAGGATGCGGGCAGAGAGAGAGGAATTGTGTGTGTGGCGAGGGTGGGGGGTGTGGCCACTCGGCGGCGCCATTAATATAGACCAGTGAGAGCGAGGCGGGCGGCGGTCCAAGGCTGTCTCGCTTCCCGGTGAGGACGACTGCTTAATCTCTAGTATGAATGAAATCTATGCTTAATTACTAAAGTTTAGTTGCAAAAAATAGATAGTGATATTGATTTTTAGCTGCAAATTTTGACAAATCGTAGTGTCTCTTAGCTTAGCGCCGAAGTCTGGCTTTAATTTGCATACCGTAATCTGAACCGTTTGCGTTGAAGAGATGCACAAATCCTGCGTTGAACAGCTTGTACGCTTCCCGGTGAGCCTGCGCACCGGACTGCGCTCGCACGCCTCCCGTTCAGTCAAGCAGCTGTCCACACGGCACCTCCTGTAGCCATTAAAACCAAGACACGTGGCATCACGTGAATGGTTAACCGAACACACATGGTTTGAATTATACAAACGTTTGAGATATTAAAGTGGTAGATACTTTTTTCAAAATGCCTTTGTTGTTAGTCATTATTCGAGTGCGCCTTCTCTGAAAACGGACACACAAAATAACACAGCATGTCGGGGGCCGCTCCATGATAGCATGCCAAGTTTCATGAATTTCAAACGAGTTTTGGATTTACTAGAACTAAAAAATCAAGCATCTCAACATTTTGCCGGCAATCAACGGTACCCATGTGTTTGAAATTCATTCCCATTTCTTGCATGGGACCTAAGCATGCACCCAATGACACATATTTGATTTTTCAACCAATTTATATGCACTGGAGCATGTGCATCTAGTTCAAATTTGAATTATGCACATAAATGCATTGAAAACTTAGTTAATGCATAAAAATGTCCAAACGAACCCCGAAACATCACAAAAATTCACAGAACACTCATGTTGCTCTATGTTGACACGAGAAAAAAATTTAGAACCAATAAGAGGCAATGGATATCGTTTTGTCCCCAAAGGTGGGGCGTTCCCTACCGAAAACCATCATGCTTGTTGTGAGAAGCTCTGGTTTGTGAGAAGCATATACCCAAACCTGCCCCAAATGGGATAAAATTTTACCACGGCATGTCGGGTGCCGCTCCATGATAGCATGCCAAGTTTCGTGAATTTCAGATGAGTTTTGGATTTACTACAATTTAAAAACCAGGCATCTCAATGTTTTGCCGGCAATCAATGGTGCCCTGGTGTTTCAAATTCATTCCCATTTCTTGCATGGGACCTAAGCATGCACCCAAGGATACAGATTTGGTTTTTCAACCAAATTTATATGCACTTGAGCATGCACATGTAGTTCCAATTTGAATTATGCACATAAATGCATTGAAAACTCAGTTAATGCATAAAAATGTCCAGACGAACCCCGAAAAATAACAAAAATTCACACAACACTCTTGTTGTTCTATGTTGACACAAGAAAAAAATGAAATCAATAAGAGGCAATGGATATCGTTTTGTCCCCAAAGGTGGGGCGTTCCCTACCGAAAACCATAATGCTTGTTGTGAGAAGCTCCGATTTGTGAGAAGCATATACCCAAACCTGCCCCAAATGAGACAAAAAATTTACCACGGCATGTCGGGTGCCGCTCCATGATAGCATGCCAAGTTTCACGAATTTCAGATGAATTTTGGATTTACTAGAATTTAAAAACAAAGTATCTCAATGTTTTACCGGCAATCAACGGTGCCCTGGTGTTTGAAATTCATTCCTATTTCTTGCATGGGACCTAAGCATGCACCCAAGGACAAATATTCTATTTTTGACCAATTTATATGCACTGGAGCATGTGCATGTAGTTCAAATTTGAATTATGCACATAAATGCATTGAAAACTCACATAATGCATAAATATATCCAAATGAACCCTAAAAAATCACAAAAATTCACACAACACTCCTGTTGTTCTATGTTGACACGAGAGAAAAATTGAAAACAATAAGAGGTAATGGATATCGTTTCATCCTCAAAGGTGGGACGTTCCCTATCGAAAACCATCATGCTTGTTGTGAGAAGCTATGATTTGTGAGAAACATATACCCAAACTTTCCCTAAATGGGACAAAAATTTACCACGGCTTGTTGGTGCCGCTCCATGATAGCATGCCAAGTTTCATGAATTTCAGACGAGTTTTGGATTTACTAGAATTAAAAAACTAGGCTTCTCAATGTTTTGCCAGCTATCAACGGTGCCATGGTGTTTGAAATTCATTTCCATTTCTTACATGGGACCTAAGAATGCACCCAAGGACAAAGATTTGATTTTTTGACCAATTTATATGTACTGGAGCATGTGCATTTAGTTCAAATTTGAATTATGCACATAAATGCATTAAAAACTCACTTAGTGCATAAAAAATGTCCAAACGAACCCTGAAAATCACAAAAATTCACACAACACTCCTGTTGTTCTATGTTGACACGAGAAAAAAAATTGAAAGCAGTAAGAGGCAATGGGTATCGTTTGGTCCCCAAAGGTGGGACGTTCCCTACCGAAAACCATCATGCTTGTTGTGAAAAGCTCCGGTTTGTGAGAAGCATATACCCAAACCTGCCCCAAAAGTGACAAATTTTTTACCACGGCATGTTGAGGCCGCTCCATGATAGCATGCCAAGTCTCATGAATTATAGACGAGTTTTGGATTTACTAGAATTTAAAACCAGGCATCTCAATGTTTTGCCGGGTATCAACGGTGCCATGGTGTTCAAAATTCATTCCCATTTCTTGCATGGGACCGAAGCATGCACCCTAGGACAAAGATTTGATTTTTAGACCAATTTATGTGCATTGGACCATGTGCATGTCGTGCAAATTTGAATTATGCACATAGATGCATTGAAAACTCACTTAATGCATAAAAATTTCCAAACGAACCCTGAAAAATCACAAAAATTCACACAACACTCCCGTTGTTCTATGTTGACGCGAGAAAAAAATTGAAAGCAATAAGAGGCAATGGATATCGTTTCATCCACAAAGCTGGGATGTTCCCTACCGAAAACCATCATGCTTGTTGTGAGAAACTCCGGTTTGTGAGAAGCATATATCCAAACCTGCCCCCAAATGGGACAAAATTTTAGCACGACATGTTGAGGCCGCTCCATGATAGCATACCAAGTTTCATGAATTTGAGACGTGTTTTGGATTTACTAGAATTTAAAAAACCAGGCATCTCAATGTTTCGCCGGCTATCAATGGTGCCATGGTATTTGAAATTCATTCCCATTTCTTGCATGGGACCTAAGCATGCACCCAAGGACAAAGATTTGATTTTTCGACCAATTTATATGCACTGGAGCATGTGCATGTAGTTCAAATTTGAATTATGCACATAAATGCATTGAAAACTCACTTAATGCGTAAAAATGTCCAAACGAACCCTCAATAATTCCAATTCTTTCATGATCACTACAGATAAAAGGTCTAGCTATTCAAACACCGTCCATGGCCGCTGTGACCCCATTATGTAATTCAAATCAAGATGAAAAGTCAAGTAGATCCCACAAAGTTTATTATAACCAACCGTGTGAGATGCGGCACAAAATATCTTCGGACCTTGTCTGAATAAGGGACCGTGTGTGATGCCACTTTGCATGCCAGTTTTTTTGGCTGAGGCGATTCCGAATTTTCGGCTTCCGCGGAAATATCTACCTCCCCGCCCCCTTCCCCTTACCAAAAGCCACATTCCCCCCTTTTCGCCTTCCTTTCCAAGTTGGAACTTTTACTCCTTGCTTGGAGCGTCGCCGTCTCCTCTCCGGCGACCCTCCTTCACGCTGCTCGGCCTCGCCTATCCAGGAAGGTAATCCACAACCGACCCACATCCCCTCCTCCTTTCACATCCCACAAGCCCCGACCGCCGGCGTGAGCGCGCCACCTTCCACCAAAATCAACGACCCCTCCACCAAATAAGCGCCAGCCTAAGCCATGGTGCACGCACTATAGCAAGGACCTCAAGGAGCATTTGGCAGCGGAGAAGCAAATCGCGGCTGCACGCGCGGATGAGGTCACGATGGTTGCCATTCGTGCCGACCCCCAGATCTTGGAGGAGCACCTCGCTGTAGAGGCCACCGTTGATGCCTCGCACGCCGACTCCGCGACGCGGTTGGCTGCTTTAAACGACGGTTCGTGGAGTTTTCTCGAGGCCACGTCGGTGCCTTCGATGGAGACTACGAGGTGTTTTCTCAGCGTGCACGTGCTTACCTCATCTCGAGAGCCAGCAGGTTGGTGCCCGGAGCGGCTCAGGCAACTCACCACTACAACGAGGGCACCCACGATGTGGAGGCCTCGCCCTCTTCCATGTCCAAGGAGCCAATCGTCATCGATATCTCCGACAATGAGGAGTAGCTTGTCTTATTAGCTCACTATAAGGACCCATGTTCAGTTTGCTAGCTACTGCCTTTCCTTAACAAATTCTAGTGAATTGTGCTATCTACTTTTACCATGCAATCTTCTGCTATAGTCTATATGTTCTATATGTCGTGCAATGTGGTGTTCAATTAACTGCTTGGTTCAATTCTGCAAATGTGATGTTCAATTATTCAGGGTGCAATATTTCTGAGTTGTTAAGCATGCTTAGTTTGGTTAACTGTCTGATCTTCTATTAGGAATATGTTATATTGTTCAATTGGTGTTTAGTTAACTGCTTGGTTCATTTGTTGTCGCTTGGTTCACTTGTTGTGGTGTTTAGTTAAGTGCTTGGTTCAATTCTGTAATGCGATGTTCAATTATTGTGGCTTCATTATGTTATTTTATACCATGTGAGGAATAAATCGAATTTGGTTGTACTAAATACATGAGAAACAAATACAATTGCTATATTTCCAAGTTGTAAGCATGCTTGGTTTGGTTAACTGTCTGATTTTCTATTAGGAGTTTGTTATATTGTGCAATGTGGTGCTCAGTTAATGTTTGGTTTATTTGTTGTGGTGTTTAGTTAACTGCTTGGTTCAATTCTGGATTGCGATGTTTAATTGCTATGAATGCATTTTTTTATTGTATACCATTTGAGGAATAAATCGAATTTGGCTGCACTTAATAGATGAGAAACATATACAAACGCTATATTTCCTAGTTCTTAATCATGCTTGGTTTGGATAAATGGGTTTTTCATGTGGCTTGAATTAATCTGATAAATCTACAATGTGCTCATTTATCATCAACATAGTTTACTGATAGCATGTGAACCCTTACTTAACCTGATGACTAACTACCTTATATGTGTTGCAGGGAAACAATGGGAAGCACTAAGATTTACAAGATTGTACTAACTATTATACCTTGCCTTTTTGTATTCCTTTGCCCAGTTTCCAATGTAGAGAAGATATTTATGCACATCCTTATTTTCAGGCTTCACTAATGATTACCTCTCAATCCACCTCTATGGTCAGGAGGCGAGGAAAGTTTTCATGCAACATCCACAGTTCAATGTTGAAGTGTTCCTGAAGAGGTCGAAGGATGGACGGTCAATCATCCGCAGGCACTGGCCTAAAGTTGCAAAGACCTTCAAGATGAATGAAGGCTCAATATTCGTCTTCCGCTTCAGCAGTTTTCCAGATGAGAAGCATCTCTCTATGTACCGTTTATGATGCTAATTTGAAAAGGTTCTAGATGTTGCATGTGAAACTTGCTCCTGGTGTAGTTGTGTAATGAAGTAGCTGAGTGCTAAAGCTATATCATGTTATACTTCCATGTATTTCAATTATGAAATCCTGCTTCCTTAATATGCAAATGGAATATATTATGTGCTTAATATGAATATCAATTAGATTAGTAAATGGATTATTAATAATAGGGCAATTAGCCCGCTAATTGGTTAATTAGCTTGCTAATTGGGTTTTCCTATTGCAAATGGCTAATGAGAAAACACCATGGACGATGACCTCAGGCAATGCACACAGTTTTTAGGAATAAACCATGTTGGATCAATGAACAATTACACACGACATTCTCTTCAAAATTGTTTGCGTTACGTTACCTTGCGCAAACGTTTTCCTTGTAGTGACTGTGTGAGATGTATATACAAACGGAAACATTTAGTGGTGACTGACTGTGTGGGATGTACTTACGACCGGAAATGATTTCGCATGTATAATTGTATTTTTTAGCACTACTATACGTATTTCTGTATTTGAGTGCTTGCCTCGCACACGACCTCATTTTGCCGAGCGTGTGTGCCATGAGGGCATATCCCCAATGATTTCTGGATCGTGTGGGAAGGACCCCCTATAGCCCACACTCACTTGGCGACGGTTTCGAATGCGGTCGCGAAAAGGGGTTAAAAATCGTTTGTTTAAGACCTACGCGTACCAGTGCATCACCCATATCTACGCCGAGAGTTATTATGCCAGTGCGTTATGCCAATAGATAATGTGACATGGAGCCCTTCTACCGACACACTTAGTGTGAGGGTTATACATCTCAGCATAACTGCAAATACATCATATATTAACATGAAACTAAAATCATGCTATTCAATTCATGTTCAGTATGCAATACAATTACACTCTTCTATTCATGAGGAGATAACAGCCAATTCATTCATTCAACATATATAGATGATTCCAATTGCACTCTTCCATTCATCAGAAGTTAACAGCCAATGCATTCATTCAACATATATTGAAGATTAACTAGTTGTCTTCACTCAAGTTAGCTACAGCCATTAAGGAAATACCCAAGTCGACATTCAGGTCATGGTCTATTACAAAATATGATGAGCAAGTTCTCAAGAGACCAATCGTTCGATCACTTGACTACTACAAAATTTTATGGAGGATACCCAGTCTTCGACATCAACTTCCATATAAACAAAATGCGTCGACCATGTTCCATGTTATGGACAAAAGCGATCAGCGGAACATCTTAGACCAATTTCAGTACTTGCTACTTTGTCCCTGCAAAAGAACTTATATCTTTAAGCAATCTTAGGAAATGCGAACAAAATAAAGTCAGCATGGAAGAGACGGATCTTCTGGACCATAATACTGTACAAAATGTTGTATATTTCAGTCCAAAAGAGATGGTAAAAAATAGTATGCTGACTGCTGCTACAAGTTCTGTACAACAACAGAGATGTTGTATATTTTCAGTGCAAAATGTAGTTTCCTAACCTAAGGAAGCCATGCGTTCTTGTTAAATCCTCAACATCCAAATAGCAGGAGAGCCTTACATATATATAAAGCAGTCATATTAACAAACAGAGGGTAAAGTACTTAGCAGGGGAGCCTCAACAACTTTTTGTTTTGAGAATAAGTTCTGTTGTACTAGCCGCTAGCCTGCTACATGATGCTGGACTGTGGACAGCCTTTCTCTCTTTCTTAGGAAGTGGACATCCTCTCTCTCTTTTTTAGGAAGTGGACAGCCTCTCTGGAACCAATAAAAACTGCAGCTACACGTTACGGCTTCTTACAGTAAGTTGATTAGTAATTTGATATGGTGCTGCCATCCAGAGGAGTTATCTAGCCTGCTACATGCTGCTGGACATACCGAACATTTCATCTATTAGACTTGAGATCATATGGCGAACAAAAACGATGGAAACATGTGAATTCCATTGAATAAAATTAGGTTCATGCGCGTGGCGGCAACGACGCGCCCAATGACAAAAATAGGAGGAACCAAGATGTCTAGGATATAACTTTGGTGATGTTTCGGAGGTGTACAAAAGGAATTGGACAGTTGCTCACCGAGCACGAAGATACGCCACAATGAACTCAACAAACAGTGTGGACAACGGACATGTAAAATTGTTCGCATGTGGTTGACGGAATGTTGGGGCCGCTGCTCCTCGCGGTGCCGCTCTTGTTCTTCCTCTGGTTTCTTCACACAACTCTCTTGTGGTTTCTCTCTATCTTCTTCTCTCAAGAACACAAGAACACACACACATGGAAGAAACTCAAACACACACACGCATGGACCAAGAAGGAGCACAAATGCTTTGTCATAGGCTCTTCTCTTTGGCGAACACACAGGCTACATATTTTTCTCAGCGCTCTCGGCCTCTCTTTTCTCATTAACTCAATGCCATACTTATATACACAGGAGGTTTGCCTCACGCACACCCTAGCTAGCCGGCACTCTCGGCCAATAACCAACTAATCCATCTACTACGCCACTAAGCCAACAAACTCCAGGCACTACATCTCTTGGAATCTCTCCCGGACCTGCACCGCCCGCTAACAAACTCATGCATGCAATCAACGAGCTAACAAACACACCAATTCTCTTGGCTCAATCGTACTGATCCATCCAGCCGGTCTTGCTTCAACCGGTCCAAGCGCTTGCCGTATCACACGACCTTGCCGTGTCATCTGACTCAACCTGAACCAACCCATCATGCTTCAGCCTTGTCGCATCTTGCCGACTCTCATGGCATCACTGTATCACACGGCACAGTCGGCATCTCGTCCCACTCGCCGCATCGCACGGCACCCGGCATCTCGCCTCCTCTGCTGATCTTCGCAGAAAGTTTGCTGGACTATCTACTCTCTAAACTATGCTACATGCATAACGAAAGCAAACTAAAATGTTGATACAATAATATCAAGATTACTGCTAACATTCACCCCCCTAATCTTGAGATCATACTCTTCGACGCGGATCACCTGCAGCCACTTGACGATGCCATCGCAGTGCCGCAGCCGGCCACTCGCCGCCACCGACGTCGTAGCGCCGGTCACCATGGACCATCTTGTCGTGGATGTCGTCATCGCAACGCCGATCACAACACCATCATCATGTTGCAGCATCACACCTCATCTCCTTATAACGGCCTCACACCATCGTCGTGGCAGCCTCGCACCACCTTCTCCTCCTAGAGGCACCCCACTGCAACCACATGTTTGCACGGCATCACACTGCGGAACACCTCCTTGCCGTGGACGACGCCATCGCAGCGTCAAGCACCATGCACCATATTGTCGGCGACGACGCCATCGCGGTGCCAATCACCATGCCGACTTGCCGTTCAGAGCGGCCACTTCTTGACGTGGACCACGCCATCTTCGTCTGGCGGCATCGCACCGCAACCGGCCGCCCGCGACATCGCGCCACCGGCAGCCTCCGCCTCACATGGAGTCGGCCTCACCGCCGTTGCCGCATCGGATCGACGAGGCTCTGATGCCAATTGTTGGAGCCACCTCTCGTAATGCCACTATTCTTCTACCTCTTGCTGCCTCTCACAGCTCAACCTTCTCTCTTTGCTTTCCTCGAACACAAGAACACACACACATGGGAGAAACTCAAATACACACAAACACGCGCGCATGGACCAAGAAGGAGCACAAATGCTTTGCCATAGGCTCTTCTCCTTGGCGAACACACATGCTACACTCAGTCCTCTCGGCCTCCCTTTTATCATTAACTCAATGCCATACTTATATACACAGGAGGTTTGACTCACGCACACCCTAGCTAGCCGGCACTCTCGCACTGGTAGAAAAAGGGCCTATAGTCCCGGTTCGTAAGGGCCTTTAGTCCCGGTTCCGGAACCGGGACTAAAGTGTCGGTACTAATACCTTCCCCCTTTAGTCCCGGTTCAATCCAGAACCGGGACTAAAGGCCCTCCAAGTGGGCAGTGCACAGAGCCCAGTCAGGAGACCCTTTGGTCCCGGTTGGTGGCACCAACCGGGACCAATAGGCATCCACGTGTCAGCATTTCTGTGGCTGGAGTTTTT
>NC_041392.1:694053565-694058666 GCF_002162155.2 Triticum dicoccoides | reverse complement strand
TTTTGGGGGGTTAATTTAGGTGTTTCATATATTGTGTTAGCTAGCTATAATTAATAGAGAGAAGTGTCCTCTCTTATGTCCGTGCTTGTACGATGCTACGTACTATACATACGTATAGAGAGGACTAGACACGCTGGCTAGCTAGTAAGCAAACGAAGGAAACAGAAGATCGTCATGAACATATATGCATACAGAGAGAAGTGATATCGACCACCTCTCCTTCTCCGAGAGATTGGTCGAATAACAAGTTCTCGTATATCTATCTGACACTACCGGCTACATATATACAATAATTATCTCTTACAAATATAATCATACGGACTCAGGGTCCACATAGAATTCTCCGTCTTCAGGGATCACGTGGTCAAGAAAGAATGCCGCCAATTCCTCTTGAATTGCTCGCATGCGAGCTGGTGCTAGGAGTTCATCCCGCTTCCGAAACATCTAATTTGAAGAAGGGGGTCACTACATATATATATGAATGAATGAAACTCAACACAAATGATGGTAATAAAATAAAATTGTGAATGTTGTTATTTACGTACTTCATATTGTTCGTTAGAGTACCCGCCCCGCTCACAGGTCGTGTGGCGGATGGACTCGCAGATGTAGTATCCACAGAAATCATTCCCTTGTTCCTGCCACAACCACTTTACAAGAAATAGAAGCCAATCAAACTAATAAGCAAGAATGCTAAATGGTATTGATGAAACTAGCGTTTGAATCACTAGGAGATGCGCGGAACATGCTACTATAGTACTTACTTTCGGGTGTCTAAATTTCAGCTCCTTCGGCAGTCCCGGAACTGTTTTGGTGAATTTTCTCCAAACCCTGCCGGACAAAGAAAACAATTACTTGATATCAGGAAATGAACAAAGTTGCTGATATGGTGGATAATGATCGATTTAATTTACTTCTGGAGTATTTGAGTCATGTCTGCATAGTCCTAGGGATCTTTTCGTTTAGAGTCTAAGACGGTTACTACTCCCTGCTCAAGCTTAATCTCTAGGAGAATATAGTGAAAACTGCACACACATGCATAACTCATCAATTACATTACTATAACCTTGACTAATATATAAGGGAAACCGAATACGCACAAGACAGTAACACTCACCTGAAGTTGTAAGTAAAGAGTATTATATCTTTGTTTTGATTTATTACGAACGATCGTAGCAAGTTGGCCTCGGTAGCTGCGGCATGAAGTTTAACCTCAGTTGCATCTATGAGATATGTGTTAATGAACGCAATATCACCGACTTGTCTTTTCTTCAATTCGGCGATCTTCAATCTGCATAATATAGTGAGGATGATTATAAATACATGCAATGAAAGAGCTAAGCTATATAGAGAAACTTAATGACAAAAGTAGTACTACTTACAGACAGTAGCAGGCAACCGTTGTTTTATCGAGGGCCAATTCATTGAAAAACTGATAGAACTCCTCAAATGGAATAGGCAACAGATCAATTCCAACGAGGTCATGCTCCTTTTTAACTTTCATATACAAAGTACTCCTCCCGCCAGAGTCTCTGCAGATTTTCATGTACGAATCATGCAATCTTCGCATCATCGTTGATAGAGATCTTTCATCTTTGACGAGAGGCTTCCCGTACTCATATCTTTGTATCTGCACGTCCATGGGTTCATAATGTACTTCGTCGGGCAGGTAATCTGCAAGATTGCTATAACCGGGCACCATCCTCAGATCATTAGCGACGTTGTGTCTAGGCACCTTGAGCGGGGGGCACGATTACTTCGCTTGTTCGCCGAGCTGGGCAATTTGTTTCCCAGCTCGTCGTTCTTTCAGCCTTTGATCACTGACAGTACTTCCCGACCGCTCCGCTTCGGCAAATTCCTTTCCAATAATGCGGTCATAGTTTCCTTTCGGCAGATCGGACTTCGGTGGTTTTGTCAGGGCAGCCAGAGTGCGCTTCACTTTCACCCGATCTACCTTCTCCTCCGGAGGTGGATGTTTCTTTGCTTTCACCCGTTCAAAGAAGTTCCTCACTTCTTCTCGCGCGATCTCGGCGTTCTCCTCCAGGGTCCTCTCATATGGTAACTTCTCTGGAGTCTTCAGAGAAGGACCGAATCTGTATGTCCTCCCGCCGACCGAGCAGACGTAGCGGTTGTCTTCTTTACTTGCTTAAGAGGCGGAGGAGAAGGACTACGACGCGCCGGAGCAGCTGGAGCGGTGGCAGGTCTCTTCCGCCCTTGCTGACGAGGTGGAGAAGGAGGAGGCTGGCTGCTCGGGCGCGTCGGCGCAGGCGGAGAAGGAGGCGGAGTGCCGCCACGCGCCGGAGAAGGAGCCGGCCGAGGGCCCTGATCGTCACTCGCCGGAGGAGGAGGCGGTGGAGGCGGAGTGCCCTGACTCTCCGGAGGAGGAGGAGGAGGCGGTGGCGTCCAGTTCGGAAGGTTGATGAGCTCCTTCCGCAATAGGCATGGAGTCTTCAGAGCAGACCCCAGCCGAGTCTCCCCTTCACCGGTAGGTTGGTCAAGCTGGAGGTCCTCAAATCCCTTCGTTATCTTATCCACCATCACCCTAACATATCCTTCTGGAATCGGCCGGCAGTGAAAAGTTGCGCCGGGTTCAGTAGGAAAAACAGAGCCAACAGCCGCCTTGACCTTCAAATTCATCCGTTGCATCATAAGGTGGCAATTTTGAGACTCCGTTATAGCATCCACGGGATAGCTGGCAGGAGCCGTCAAGGCATGCTCCGGCTGAAGCAGCTCGGTGGAAGCCACGCTGCTTCTGTGCTGAGATGGCGGGGTAGCTTCGGGGGAGGCTTTGGCAGTACGTTTGCTGTGATTTGCTTCTCGTTCCTCTATCGCGTCTACCCTTGCTTGCAGCGCCTGCATTTGGGTCTGCTGCACTTTTTTCCTCCTCTCATGGGATTTGTAACCGCCTGCGTCCGGAAACCCAACCTTCCACGGAATGGAGCCTGGCGTGCCTCGTGTCCGTCCAGGGTGCTCAGGATTCCCGAGGGCCATTGTGAGCTCATCATTCTCTTTGTCTGGAAAGAACGTCCCTTCCTGCGCTGCTTCGATATACTGCTTAAGCTTACTGACTGGTATGTCCATTTGATCGTTCGTCCAAATGCACTTCCCTGTTATAGGGTCCAGGGTTCCGCCAGCCCCGAAGAACCAAGTCCGGCAATGGTCTGGCCAGTTAATTGTCTCTGCTTCGATCCCTTTATGAACCAGATCATTCTCAGTCTTGGACCACTTAGGCCGGGCTACGAGGTAGCCACCTGACCCCGTGCGATGGTGAAGCTTCTTCTTCGCAGCATTTTGCTTGTTTGTCACCGACATCTTTTGACCCTTTTCCGATGTCTTGTGGGCCACAAATGCGGGCCAGTGATCTCTGATCTTCTCATATCTGCCCTTGAATTCTGGTGTCTCATTATTTTCGACAAACTTATTCAGCTCTTTCTTCCACCTCCTGAATAGTTCTGCCATCCTCTTCAGAGGAAAAGACTTGATTAATTTCTCTTTAACTGGGTTCTCTGGATTATCCTCAGGCGGTAGGGTGAAATTTGACTTTAGCTCAGTCCAAAGATCATTTTTCTACATATCATTGACATAAGAGACCTCAGGTTCTTCTGTAGCCGGCTTAAACCATTGCTGGATGCTTATCGGGATATTGTCCCTAACCAGAACCCCGCACTGAGCAACAAATGCACTCTTTGTCCGGAGGGGTTCAATAGGTTGGCCGTCGGGCGTGATTGCTATGATCTCAAACTTTTCATCCAAGCTCAACTTTTTCTTCGGGCCTCGTCTCTTTACCGAAGTTGTTCTCGATCCGGAGGGCTAGAAAAAAGAACAAAGACTTAATTAATATGTGTACATACCAAAACAATGAATGCATCAATCAGCTAGTCAGCATAGGCTTAACTAATATATATACCTGGCCAGACTCAGTTCGGTCACCGGAGTCGTCATCACGGTCTCCTTGTTGCACCGGCATTGGGTCACCGGAGCCGTCCTCATGTTCTTCTTCTTGCACCGGCATTAGGTCACCGTAGCCAGCTTGTTCACCCTCTCCTTCCAGACCATCGGTTTCGTTGAGAAACAACGAGATCACTTCCTTCTGCGATTATGTCCCTCAACAATGCTTCTTTTGTTGATTCGTCTAGGGCGGTGTCCATAGTTTCTACAAATATTTACAACATGGCAATTATTATTCAAACATGACAGATGGATATATTAGTGACAAATGTAGAACTAGCTACCTAAACATAGTAAGCTATCGGGAGGGGGTATATATCGACAACGATGACACTACATCTATGTCCCTCGACGACCCTCGTTCCCGAAAAAAAAGAGGAAGAAGAAGAAAAAAAGAGGAGAAGAAAGAATAGAGGAGAAGAACCCTGGAACCCTCGACCCCTAGACGACCCTCTTCTTCCTCTCATGTTCGAGAGGATCGCCGAGGGGTCGGGAGGTTTCCTAGTGTCAAAGGATTCAACAAAACCATGTCTTCATCATTAGGCGAAAGTAACATGTGCATGATGGTACGAAGCTCTTCAAAGTTGTTCTGGAACGGAGTCCCAGATAGGATAATTCGCTTTTTGGTACAAAGTTCAGCAAGAGCCTTCCGAATATCGCTATTTGGAAGGCCTTTGCTGAATTCGTACCAAAAGGCGGATTATTCTATCCGGGACTCCATTCCAGAACAACTTTGCAGAACTTCGTACCAACATGCCCTGGTTACTTCCGGCTAATGATGAAGGCATGGATTTCTTCAATACTTTGACACTAGGAAACCTCTTAACGACCCTCGACCCTCTACCCTAGTTCCCGACCCTCGACCCCTCAAAGAGGAGAAATCAATAAGAAGAAGAAAAAAGAAGAATAAGAAGAGGAGAAGGAAGAAAGGAATAGTGGAGAAGAAGAGAAAATAGAATATAATATATTCTATTTTCTCTTCTTCTCCACTATTCCTTTCTTCCTTCTCCTCTTCTTATTCTTCTTTTTTCTTCTTCTTATTTATTTCTCATCTTCTTTTCCTCTCCTCTTCTTCTTTCTTTCCTCTTCTTATTTTCTTCTTTCCTATCCTTCTTTTTCTAAAATTGTAATTTTTGCATATATAAAACTTTTC
>NC_041392.1:694051803-694052781 GCF_002162155.2 Triticum dicoccoides | reverse complement strand
CGGGGCGGGGCGACGGCGGCGGGCGCGGGGCGACGGAGCGGGGTGACGACGGGCTCGGGGCGGTGACGACGACGACGAACGGCCTGGGGGCGTCAGGGCGAATGGGAGGCGGTTGGCCAAAATTTCACAAGTGTTGGCTTATATAGCCAGAGCAATGGTCCCGGTTCGTGCTACGACCCGGGACTAATGCTCCCTTTAGTCCCGGTTGGTGCGACGAACCGGGACCAAAGGCCAATTTTCAGCAGCCGAAAGGGCGGGAAGCGAAGGCCATTGGTCCCGGTTGGTGGCACCAATCGGGATTAAAGGGGGGCAATGGTCACGGTTGGTGCCACGAACCGGGACCAATGCCCCCTTTAGTCCCGGTTGGTGCCACCAACCAGGACCAATGGCCTTGTGCTGCCCCGCGCCCAAAAGTTTAGTCCCACATCGCTAGCTAAAGGGCGCCGACACTGGTTTATAAGCGCTGGTGTGCCTCCCCATTCGAGCTCCTCTCTAATGTTGGCTTTCGGGCCTAAACTTGCTACTGCCTGTGGGCCTATTGGGCCTTCTGCGGGCCTGAATCCTGGCCCATGTAGGGTTTCTAGTCGTATTCAGGCCGTGGAGGCCCAGTAGGAGGCATTTTTTTCTATTTATTTTTTATTTATACTTACAACTAAATACTTATAGTTTTTTAGTGATTTCTTTTTGATTTTAGGTCACAAAAATTATAAACTTTCTGTTAGTGCCATTAGTTTTAAATTTTGAATAGTTTAAATTTGAATTTTTAAAAATTTGTGTGAATCACTAGTTTATGAATAACTTTACTATAAAAATAGAATTTTTTTCTATTTATTTTTTATTTCTACTTACAACTAAATACTTACAGTTTTTTAGTGATTTCTTTTTGCTTTTAGGTCACAAAAATTATAAACTTTCTGTTAGTGCCATTAGTTTTAAATTTTGAATAGTTTAAATTTGAATTTTTAAAAATTTGTGTGA
>NC_041392.1:694007614-694051666 GCF_002162155.2 Triticum dicoccoides | reverse complement strand
TTCTTTAGTGATTTCTTTTTGATTTTAGGTCACAAAAATTATAAACTTTCTGTTAGTGCCATTAGTTTTAATTTTTGAATAGTTTAAATTTGAATTTTTAAAAATTTGTGTGAATCACTAGTTTATGTATAACTTTACTATAAAAATAGAATTTTTTTCTTCTTTGCTATTTATTTTTTATTTATACTTACAATTAAATACTTATAGTTTTATTTTAGGTCACAAAAATTATATTCTTTTTGCTATTGAAGAATATTATAGTTTTATTTTAGTTGATCATAACATAATATTTTAATTGATTTTTTTTATTTTCATAAAAGTTTTGTAGTTCATTCTGTTTGCTATTAATTCATTCTTTGAGCTAAATGACTCTGAAATTGGAAAGCATTTCAAAATGAACTCTGAAAAGGTTGAAAGTTGGCATGGTATCATCATTTCACCCACATAGCATGTTCCAAAAAGTAGACAGGGTTACGACAAAAATTTGATGCACTTCGTGTACAAAATGGACAATCACTTTCAAAGTATCAAAGTTTCGAACCATAAGACATGAAAGCATTTCAAATGAACTCTGAAAAAGTTGAAAGTTGGGATGGTATCATAATTTCACCCACATAGCATGTGCATGTACAAAACGGACAATGGTAGCATGTTCGTCTGTTACAAATTTGGCATGGTATCATCATAATAGTTGCGGGAGAAAGTCTTCACTTTTTCTTCGCTTGTGTCATTTGCTTATTGCGCCGTAACCATGGATAATCTTCATTGTTTATCAGGATGCTTGGGTCAGCCTTGACATTGAAGGGAGGAATTTCATGAAACTTTTCATAATCTTCAGACATGTCTGTCTTGCCGTCCACTCCCAGGATGTCCCTTTTTCCTAAAAGAACTATGTGGCGCTTTGGCTCATCGTATGATGTATTCGCTTCCTTATCTTTTCTTTTTCTCGGTTTGGTAGACATGTCCTTCACATAGATAACCTGTGCCACATCATTGGCTAGGACGAACGGTTCGTCAGTGTACCCAAGATTTTTCAGATCCACTGTTGTCATTCCGTACTGTGGGTCTACCTGTACCCCGCCGCCTAACAGATTGACCCATTTGCACTTAAACAAAGGGACCTTAAAATCAGGTCCGTAGTCAAGTTCCCATATGTCCACTATGTAACCATAATATGTGTCCTTTCCGCTCTCGGTTGCTGCATCAAAGCGGACACGGCTGTTTTGGTTGGTGCTCTTTTGATCTTGGGTGATCGTGTAAAATGTATTCTCATTTATCTCGTATCCTTTGTAAGTCAATACAGTCAAAGATGGTGCCCTGGACAACAAGTACAACTCATCACAAACAGTGTTGTCACCTCTGAGACATGTTTCCAACCAACTGCTGAAAATCCTGATGTGTTCACATGTAATCCAGTCGTCGCACTACTCCGGGTGTTTGGAGCGCAGACTGTTCTTGTGTTCATCGACATACGGGGTCACCAAGGTAGAGTTCTGTAGAACTGTGTAGTGTGCTTGAGACCAAGAATATCCGTCCCTGCATATTATTGAGTCTCTTCCAAGAGTGCCTTTTCCAGTCAGTCTCCCCTCATACAGTGATTTAGGGAGACCTATCTTGTTAAGGCCAGGAATGAAGTCAACATAAAACCCGATAACATCCTCTGTTTGATGGCCCATGGAGATGCTTCCTTCTCGCCTAGCGCGGTTACGGACATATTTCTTTAGGACTCCCATGAACCTCTCAAAGGGGAACATATTGTGTAGAAATACGGGCCCCAAGATGACAATCTCGTCGACTAGATGAACTAGAACGTGCGTCATGATATTGAAGAAGGATGGTGGGAACACCAGCTCAAAACTGACAAGACATTGTGCCACATCACTCCTTAGCCTTGGTACGATTTCTGGATCAATCACCTTCTGAGAGATTGCATTGAGGAATTCACATAGCTTCACAATGGCTAATCGGACGTTTTCCGGTAGAAGCCCCCTCAATGCAACCGGAAGCAGTTGCGTCATAATCACGTGGCAGTCATGAGACTTTAGGTTCTGAAACTTTTTCTCTGGAATATTTATTATTCCCTTTATATTCGACGAGAAGCCAGTCGTGACCTTCATACTGAGCAGGCATTCAAAGAAGATTTCTTTCTCTTCTTTCGTAAGAGCGTAGCTGGCAGGACCTTTATACTCCTTCGGAGGCATGCCGTCTTTTTCGTGCAAACGTTGCAGGTCCTCTCGTGCCTCAGGTGTATCTTTTGTCTTCCCATACACGGCCAAGAAGCCTAGCAGGTTCACGCAAAGGTTCTTCGTCACGTGCATCACGTCGATTGAGGAGCGGACCTCTAGGTCTTTCCAGTAGGGTAGGTCCCAAAATATAGATTTCTTCTTCCACATGGGTGCGTGTCCCTCAGCGTCATTCGGAACAGCTAGTCCACCGGGACCCTTTCCAAAGATTACGTAGTGTAAATCATTGACCATAGCAAGCACGTGATCACCGGTGCGCATGGCGGGCTTCTTCCGGTGATCTGCCTCGCCTTTGAAATGCTTGCCTTTCTTTCGACATTGATGGTTGGTCGGAAGAAATCGACGATGGCCCAGGTACACATTCTTCCTGCATTTGTCCAGGTATATACTTTCAGTGTCATCTAAATAGTGCGTGCATGCGTGTTATCCTTTGTTTGTCTGTCCTGAAAGGTTACTGAGAGCGGGCCAATCGTTGATGGTCACGAACAACAACACCTTAAGGTTAAATTCCTCCTGTCTGTGATCATCCCACGTACGTACACCGTTTCCATTCCACAGCTGTAAAAGTTCTTCAACTAATGGCCTTAGGTACACATCAATTTCGTTGCCGGGTTGCTTAGGGCCTTGGATGAGAACTGGCATCATAATGAACTTCCGCTTCATGCACATCCAAGGAGGAAGGTTATACATACATAGAGTCACGGGCCAGGTGTTGTGATTGCTGCTCTGCTCCCCGAAAGGATTAATGCCATCCGCACTTAAAGCAAACCATACATTCCTTGGGTCCTTTGCAAACTCATCCCAGTACTTTCTCTCGATTTTTCTCCACTGCGACCCGTCAGCGGGTGCTCTCAACTTCCAATCTTTCTTTCAGTTCTCACTGTGCCATCGCATCGACTTGGCATGCTCTTCGTTTCTGAACAGACGTTTCAACCGTGGTATTATAGGAGCATACCACATCACCTTCGCAGGAACCCTCTTCCTGAGGGGCTCGCCGTCAACATCACCAGGGTCATCTCGTCTGATCGTATACCGCAACGCACCGCATACCGGGCATGCGTTCAGATCCTTGTATGCACCGCGGTAGAGGATGCAGTCATTAGGGTATGCATGTATTCTCCACCTCCAATCCTAGAGGGCATACGACCTTCTTTGATGCGTATGTACTGTCGGACAATTCGTTATCCTTTGGAAGCTTCTTCTTCAATATTTTCAGTAGCTTCTCAAATCCTTTGTCAGCCACAGCATTCTCTGCCTTCCACTGCAGCAATTCCAGTACGGTACCGAGCTTTTTGTTGCCATCTTCGCAATTGGGGTATAACCCTTTTTTGTGATCCTCTAACATGCGATCGAACTTCAGCTTCTCCTTTTGACTAATGCATTGCGTCCTTGCATCGACAATGACCCGGCGGAGATAATCATCATCGGGCACATCGTCTGGTTCCTCTTGATCTTCATCAGCTTCACCCATGGCAGCATCATTGGGCACATCGTCTGGTTCCTCTTGATCTTCACCAGCTCCCCCCGTTGCAGCATCACCGTATTCAGGGGGCACATAGTTGTCATCGTACTCTTCTTCTTCGCCGTCTTCCATCATAACCCCTATTTCTCCGTGCCTCGTCCAAACATTATAGTGTGGCATGAAACCCTTGTAAAGCAGGTGGGACTGAAGGATTTTCCGGTTAGAGTAAGACCTCGTATTCCCACATTCAGTGCATGGACAACACATAAAACCATTCTGCTTGTTTGCCTCAGCCGCATCGAGAAACTCATGCACGCCCTTAATGTACTCGTGGGTGTGTCTGTCACCGTACATCCATTGCCGGTTCATCTGCGTGCATTATATATAATTAATAGAAGTTCATCATCACATTAAAACCAAAGTGCATACATAGTTCTCATCTAACAACATATAGCTCTCCAGAGCATCTAATTAATTAAACCATACATTGAAACTATGTAAAACATTTCAATGCGAAAACAAATGCGATCATAATCGCAACCAAGGTAACAATTGATCCAATGGCATAATGATACCAAGCCTCGGTATGAATGACATATTTTCTAATCTTTCTAATCTTCAAGCGCATTGCATCCATCTTGATCTTGTGATCATCGACGACATCCACAACATGCAACTCCAATATCATCTTCTCCTCCTGAATTTTTTTTTCCTTCAACAAATTGTTTTCTTCTTCAACTAAATTTAACCTCTCGACAATAGGGTCGGTTGGCATTTCCGATTCACATACATCCTAGATAAATAAAATCTATGTCACGTTGGTCGGCATAATTTTCATAAACAATAAATGAACCAATAGTTGTAAAGATAATATACATACCAAATCCGAATCATAGACAGGACGAGGGCCGACGGGGGCGGATACCAAAACCATCGCACTATATAAGATGCAATAATAAATGTAAGAAAATGATATAAGTATCTATCTAAACATACAAGTAAGGATATTTTTCCTTTCAGAAAGAAGATAAGAACAAGAGGCACACCACGGTGGTGTCGGTGATGAGATCGGCGCGGGTGATCGACGGCGGTGAAGACGGGGACGGGGCGTGACGGACCACTAAATCTAGAAAAATCTTGAGGAAAATGGAGCTTGGAGGTCGAGCTTCGAGAGGAGAAAGCTTAAGTAGTGTGGCTCGGGCATTCTATCGAACACCTCATGTGCATAGGAGGTGAGCTAGAGCACCACAAAGCCCTCTCCCCCTCGGCCAGAAAAAACAGAGCACTGTGCTCTGCTCTTGCACGAGGGGGTATATATAGGCACCTCATTGGTCCCGGTTGATGACATGAACCGGGACTAAAGGGAAGCCTTTGGTCCCGGTTCAAGCCACCAACCGGGACCAATGGTGGTGGGCCAGGAGCGAGGCCCATTGGTCCCGGTTCGTCCCACCAACCGGGACCAAAAGGTCCACACGAACCGGGACCAATGGCCCACGTGGCCCGGCCGGCCCCCTGGGCTCACGAACCGGGACCAATGCCCACATTGGTCCCGGTTCTAGACTGAACCGGGACTAATGGGCTGAGCCGGCCTGGACCATAGCCCTGTTTTCTACTAGTGTCGGCCACTAACCCACTAATCCATCTACTACGCCACTAACCCAACAAACTCTAGGCACTACATCTCTTGGAATCTCTCCTAGACCTGCACCACCCGCTAACAAACTCATGCATGCAGTCAACAAGCTAACGAACACACCAATTCTCTTGGCTCAAATGTACTGATCCATCCAGCCGGTCTTGCTTCAACCCGTCCACGTATCACACGACCTTGCCGTGTCATCCGACTCAACCTGAACCAACCCATCACACTCTAGCCTTGTCGCGTCTTGCCGACTCTCATGGCATCACCATATCACATGGCACAGTCGGCATCTCGTCGTGCGCGCCACATCGCACGGCACCCGGCATCTCGCCTCCTCTGCTCATCTTCGCTGAAAGTTTGCTGGACTAGCTACTCTCTAAACTATGCTACATGCATAACGAAAGCAAACTAAAATGCTGATACAATAATATCAAGATTACTGCTAACAGGAACGTGTTCCTTCTTCCCTGAATGGATTCATGGCGTGGAGATGGACCTTGGGGTGCAAGGGTGCTGATGGGGATGGTCTATGTCACCGGGAACAAGCACCGGTCCATGGAGCAGCCACACTTCATAGAGTTCTAAAGAGATTGGGGAAGGCATAGGGCAGGAGTTGCTGCGGGATTGGAAGAGGAGGTGGGGCACATATATATATATACTCATGGATTTGAGAACGGTTGAGAGAATCAGGGGGTGCTATTGCCTGTACGTTTCAGCTTCGGACGCGTTTGGTTGCCCGCATGCAGCCTAACTAGGCGCGCGGGATATGCGTGGTCCATTTGGTTGCCTGGGCTGCATGCATTTTGTGGCCCGCACGGAACTTAAAGCAAGCCTGAGCCTGGCCCGAAGGAAACTGCCGAATCGGCAGTTTCTCACGAGCCTGGCAAGGTGCGGCCACGCGTGAGAGGGGGTTGCACGCCTCGGGCAGTGTAACGCCCTCGAAGTGGCTATAGCTCCCACGTGTCGAGGCACGACTTAGAGGCATAACCGCATTGAAAGCAATGTTGCAAGTTAGGCAATCATCACAACATCCCATGTAATATAGATAATAAAAGGGGAAGGTACATAGTTGGCTTGCACCCGCCACGTTATCAAAGTACATAAATAGCATTACATCAATCAAGCACTCATGGCCCGACTACGGTGCCAAAATGAAAGATAAACCCAACATGCGACACGGTCCCGATCACCCCAACTGGGCACCACTACTGATCACCAGGGAAAGACATGTAGTAACGGCGTGAGTCCACGTCGAACTCCCACTTGAGCTCAAGCGCGTCATCTGGAGCGGAATCATCAGGCCCTGCATCTGGTTTGGAAGTAATCTGTGAGCCACAAGGACTCAGTAATCTCGCACCCTCGCGATCAAGACTATTTAAGTTTATGGGTAAGGCAAGGTAAATATGTGGAGCTGCAGCAAGCGACTAGCATATATGGTGGCTAACCTGCTCACAAAAGAGAGCGAGAAGAGGAGGCAAAGCGCGAACGAGTAACTAGAGGACATCCTGCGGCAAGCATTACTCCAACACCGTGTTCGCTTCCCAGACTCCGCCGAGAAGAGACCATCACGGTAACTCACACAGTTGATTCATTTTAATCTCTACTCCTAATGTCTCAGTTGGTAGGTCGCATTCCGGGTTTTATTTTCGTCCCACCTCACCCGGTCTTTTTTGGTACTTCTTTGGTACTTCCTCCCACCTCCCTCTCAGCCGCGAAAAACCAAGGAAAACTCCGCGATCGAGTCCCGCAGACGCCCAACCTCCCGTCTCATGCTAAGCCGCATAGAACCAAAAAAAACCTCAAGCCGAGTCCCCCGCCCGCCCCCACGCACTCCAGGCCCTAACATCCCCTCGCACCAAGACAGACGAACCAAAAAAATCTACGAATAGTCCGCCGGTTATTTTTTGCTGGTTTTTATTTCGCCTCACCACTTTCGTTGGTTTTATTTCGCTGGTTTTATTTCGTCTCCCTCCCACCTGTCTTTTCGCTTCACCACCCACATAAACCCATCAGATTAGTTACCATAAAAAAATCGCAATCAATCAAGTATTGATGATCAGATTAGTTACCATATAAAAAATAAATCGCAATCAATCAAGTATTGATGGGATATTTCCTTATATTGATGTGATTTCCCCTTTTTTATCATCAATCGTCTCTACTGCCTAAAAAATGCGTAGCTTTCCTTTTCGCTTCACCACCCACATAAACCCATCAGATTAGTTACCATATAAAAAATAAATCGCAATCAATCAAGTATTGATGATCGGATTAGTTACCGTATGAAAAATAAATCGGAATCAATCAAGTATTGATGGGATATTTCCTTATATTGATGTGATTTTCCCTTTCTTATCATCAATCATCTCTACTGACTAAAAAAATGCGTAGCTTTCCTTTTCGCTTCACCACCCACATAAACCCATCAGATTAGTTACCATATAAAAAATAAATCACAATCAATCAAGTATTGATGATCAGATTAGTTACCATATAAAAAATAAATCGCAATCAATCAAGTATTGATGGGATATTTTCTTATATTGATGTGATTTTGCGTAGCTTTCCTTTTCCTGCCAACCGACCGCGTCCCGTCTCCCTACATTCGCCCTCGTTGCTCTGCCTCCCGCACGAAAAAAACCCCTCTCGTTTGACCTCCCCCAAACCCCGCATGATGGAAAAACCCAGCCGCCTGCTTCCCCTCCTCTCGACCGCTCCATACGTCCAGATCGCGGCCCCATCCCCATCCTCCTCTCACGTCACGGTGGCCGATGGACTGCCGCCACCACCCTCCAACTCTCTCGCCGCCGCCGTCCTCCCGCTCGCTCGCCGCCGCCATCGCCACCAATCCCGGCGAAGGCGCCATTGCTGCTATGTCGCCTCCTTTCCCCATCCAAGCCTAACCATGGCAACGGCGCGCTCTCATGTGTCCCGCGGTGAGGTTTGGGGAGGCGCGACCACAATCCAGTAGGGATCTCACCGCGGACCCGTCCGCTGGGATGGGTGTTGCCTCCGTTGCGAATGGGATCGAAGGGAGGGACTACTTTGTCATCAAGGTCGGCGAGGCAGCGGCCGATTGGGAGCCCGGTTGTGAACATGGGAGTTCGTCCCCATGGAGGCGGCGGCCGTGGAGATTGGATGTGAAGCAACCCCACTTGCCGGTGGTGGAGGCTTGCCGTCCATGTGATCCTTTCTTCTCCCGGTATCCCCATTCCTTGCCTCCCATTACAAAAGCGAGCATAAATGAGAGCAGGGGCTGATTTTCATCACTTCATTTCTCATATTTTTAGTTGCTTTTTTGAGATTATATAAGATGCTCCCGATCTGTTTTGTCAAATTACTTGGATCGTCTTATGGAATTGACAGCCATCGCATTTTTCACCTCATGTTATTTCTTAATCCTTGTCCCACTAGGCATCCACTACATGTTTGGTAATGACGTGATGTTGAGGCGGCTAGGAGAAGCTCAGCAGCCAGATCAAGGGCTATCGAGATGGATCTGGGAGCCAAGCAATAGTTTTTCTGTTAAATTTTGGTTATTATCTTTTCTATTGTTACGATTGTGGGATGGTTGATTTTGACTCGGTGTAACATTTGCATTTGTTTCCCCAGCTTGTTGGCGTAGATGCGTGGCACTGCGGCAACTAATCAAGAGCGAGGGCAGTGCACATCAGAGCTACGCTGAATGTAGCGAGCCAACCACGAATTGGGTATGTTCACACGAGGGATGGGAGAGGAGAGGAACATTAACATTTTTCATGATTTGGATGAAAATTTTAGTTCATAGTTTCTCCGTACGTGGCAACACACTAACGGTACTCATGGGCTTAGGATGAAAGTAGCGCCAGCAGAATCAGTAGGTTGGATGGGAAGGCGGTTGTTGCCCTTGTTCCTTGGTGCTAGCCTACCATGGTGGCCTCACAACTTGCTCATTGCGAATATGAGTTCGTGGGGTCGCGAGTTGCTGCAGATTTGTTTTTATCACTTTTTACAATATTTATTGATGTATCCCTAACTCATCGAGTCATTTTTTTGCTTTGATTTCCCATATACGCCAGCCTAAATATCCCATGGTCAGAATATTTGCATGGTTAGTGGACATTGTCCCTTTCTTTCTAATGTTTAATATTTTATATTACCAATAGAAATAATTTTATCCGCTTGATTTAGGAAGTGCACATAGGTAGGTCAACATATTTTGTAGCTCTTTCGGATGTAAAAGCATATGTTGCATAAGAAATTATTATCTTCCAAGCATACTCACATTTCACTAACAAATAGGGGGAGGTTCAGACTTCAGAGCAATGATAAAAAGGTTTATTCCTCACTCTTTTGTTGGAATTTTAGTTCCAAGTTAACATGATTTCTTATCCGCTTCATAAGTCATGCATCTGCTTAATTAGGTGATAAGTAGGGCTATTGTGGGGTTTGTTTAAACTCCAGCATAAGGAATTCTTGTTTAAGAAAAAAGACTTTTGGCTTCTTTAATTACAAATTGATTGCAACATCGTGTTAGTATGTGATTTCTCACATCTGGTTGTAATATTTGTGAAGACGTGCATTGCACGTGCACTTGGAAGCGGGCCCGTGGCCCGCGCCGGACGGCGCCGACGCTGACCCGGGCCACCTCCTCCACGTATTCTTGGAGCTGTGGCTGGCCGATTTACATGAAATTAATTCCCTCAGTTCTGGTGGCAAATATAATACACATAATCCATATTGTTATGCACTAGCGTGTGTGTGTGAAATAGATGGATTATGGTCCCGTACCCAATAAGATGGATATGTATGTGTGTTAGAGAGAGGGAGAGGGGGGGAGAGAGTGAGGAAGAGGGAGGGAGTGTGTGTGTGTGAGGATTTGATGGTAAAAAGGTCGCCAATGTCGTAATATTGAACTCTTTAAGTTAACGTGGCCCCGTTGCAACGCACGGGCATTCTTCTAGTTAACTTAAGGTTCAAGTTATCTACAACTGGACATTAACAAATTCCCATCTGCCCATAACCGCGGGCACGGCTTTCGAAAGTTCAAATCCCTGCAGGGGAGTCCCAACTTAGCCCATGACAAGCTCTCACGGTCAACGAAGGAATAGACCTCCTCCCGAGACATTCCGATCAGACTCGGTATCCCAGTTCTTCAAGACACTTCGACAAGTTAAAACAAATCCAGCAACACTGCCCGAATGTGCCGACAAATCCCGATACGAGCTGCACATATCTCGTTCTTAGGGCACACTCAGATGAACACTACGTACAACTAAAACCAACCCTCGAGTTGCCCCGAGGTGGCGCTGCAAGTGGCTCTATTTGGACCAACACTCAGAGAAGCACTGGCCCGGGGGGGTTTAAAAATAAGATGACGCTCGGGCTCCAAAAACCCAAGGGAAAAAGAGGCTAGGTGGCAAATGGTAAAACCAAGGTTGGGCATTGCTAGAAAAGCTTTAATCAAGGCGAACTATCAAGGGGTTCCCATTATAAGCCAACCGCGTAAGGAACTCAAAATCCGGGAACATAACACTGACATGATGGAAACTAAGGCGGCAAGAGTGGAACAAAACACTAGGCAAGAGGCCGAGCCTTCCACCCTTTACCAAGTATATAGATGCATTAAGATAACAAGTCAATATAGTAATATCCCAACAAGTAAATAATGTTCCAACAAGGAACGGTCTCCAATCTTCACCTGCAACTAGCAACGCTATAAGAGGGGCTGAGCAAAGCGGTAACATAGCCAATCAACGGTTTGCTAGGACATGGTGGGTTAGAGGTTTGACATGGCCATTTGGGAGGCATGATAAGCAAGTGGTAGGCATCATAGCATAGGCATACCAAAAGAGCGAGCATCTAGCAAAGCAAAGATAGTAGTGATTTCGAGGGTATGATCATCTTGCCTGCAAAGTTGTTAGAGTTGACTGGATCCTCGAAAGCAAACTCAACGGGCTCCTCGTTAGCGAACTCGTCTCTCGGCTCTACCCAAACAAGACAAACAAGCAAACGGAACGCAATCAACCACGTGCAAAGCTCAAACAATATGATGCAAAGATGGTATGCTATGCGGGATGCAATATGTGATGCATATGCAAGATTTGACAAGGAATGCATGAACCTGGCCTCAACTTGGAAAACCAAGTTTGCCACTGGAAAGATGAGATGAAATCGCTTGAAAACGATATAAAGATCGCCGGAATCGGAGTTACGGTTTGGAAATGGCAAGCAATTCAAATATGACCACGTTCTGCGATTTACAGCAAGTAGCCGTATAAATGCAACAAGATGAACATGCTACAGCACTCAAACATGACAACAAATTACATGGCAGGGATCCATTCATGATGATTAACAAAAGACTAGCACTGAGCTATGGCCAATTCATCCATTAACAGGTTCAAACAAGCATGGCAAAAATGCATTTGGCAAACAGATCTCAGACTTAGTGAAATTAACACTTGTCTGGAATTTCAGATCAGATAGCACTCTTTGGAGTATGAAAACTATATGCTACAGGACCTGAACATGGCAAAGTAAAGCATGGAATGGAGATACTCAAAGAGCTTAACAAAAGTCCCTTAGTGACATTGAGCCAAAAGGGATCAGAAAATACATTTGCAAGCATGTGAACATGGCAAAAACATAATCAGTTCTCAGACTTAGTGAAAACTGGAGCATGCTGAAACAGATATCAAGTAGGCATGTTTACGAGCTCGATGCACTCACTACAGAGCAAGTCATGACAATCTAAGCACGCACCCATCAAGAATACACAAAATACCAGCTAGACATGGCAAGAACAATAACATAGCATGCACGAATCAACTACAACATCCTCGGCAAAATTGCTAACAAGTAGACAATCTGCCCAGATTCACGAAATGACAAAAGTAGAGCTCGATTAACTCAAGCTAGGGTGCTCCATAATTTCAAACAAAGACATGGATGGATAGAGCATTACAAGATTAACAAAACATCCTTACTGATCATCCTCAAAAGAGGCACGGATCACTAGGAAACAACATGAACATATGGCATATTGAGATAAACAGATCAAGGACTTAGTGGAAATGCTATCCCTGAAATCAGCATTAACGAATGCTCCACTTTGCAAGCTTGTGCTAGTCACCACACACATCACAAAAATACATGGGTTGCACCCTTGGATAGATGGCAAAACATATAACAAAACTCATGTAGAGCTCAGGGGCATACCGTGCATATATTAATCATGGCAAAAATGACAAATATCTAATTGGAGCAGCAGATCTGACAATTATCTCAAATAGCAGTCTTCTAACAGCATTTCAGGCATCAAGATAAACTCAAATGAAAATGATGCAATGAGATGAAATGATGTGCTCTCCGAGGCGAACATTTTGATATGCTATATGCCCAAAACGGAGCTACGGGTGCAAAGTTACGATGCGATGAACATGACAAAAATATTAGGGTTTCGGGGCAAAAGTCAACCCGAGGCAATCTCAGATCCAGATCCAGATCGGCACGCTTTACGAGGTTCTCCGGAAATGGAGTTGGCCGCCGGGGACGGAGAGGAAGCCGGGGCGGAGGGCGGCCGAAGCTCGGCGGTGGTGGCCGGCAGCGGGGATGATGGCCCCGGGCGGCGGCGCGAGTCAACGGGCCTCGGGGCCCCCTCCTGGGCCTCCCGGGCCGGCGGCGATGGCGAAGTGGGGCGGGGGCGCGGCGAATGGCAGAGCACCACGTGGCGGCAGCGGGGCGGACCGGACACGTCCGCTGGCGGTGGTTTTGCCGGCGGCGGCGGGTGGAGATAGATCTAGGGTTTTCAGGAGAAAGGAGAGTCTTTAAATAGGCATAGAGGAAGCTAGGAGAGTCCAAATGAGGTGCGGTTTTTGGCCACGCGATCGTGATCTAAAGCTCTAGATGATGGAGAGGGTTATGGTAGGTTTTGGGCCAACTTGGAGGGGTGTTGGGCTGCAACACACATGAGGCCTTCTCGGTCCCTCGGTTAACCGTTGGAGCATCAAACAAAGTCCAAATGGTACGAAACTTGACAGGCGGTCTACCGGTAGTAAACCAAGGCCGCTTGGCAAGTCTCGGTCCAATCCGGAAATGTTTAATCCCCACACACGAAAGAAAGGTAGAAATGACCACCGGAGGAGAACGGAGCGCCGGAATGCAAAACGGACAACGGGGAAAATGCTCGAATGCATGAGATGAACACGTATGCAAATGCAATGCACATGATGACATAATATGAGATGTATGACAACGACAACAACACACGGAGACAAAACCCGAACCCGAGAAAATAAAATAACATAACGCCAGAAACGGCAAGAGTTGGATTACATATTGGGAAAATCATATCCGGGATGTTACAGGCAGCGCGGGAGTGATGACCCACAAGTATAGGGGATCTATCATAGTCCTTTCGATAAGTAAGAGTGTCGAACCCAACGAGGAGCAGAAGGAAATGATAAGCGGTTTTCAGTAAGGTATTCTCTGCAAGCACTGAAATTATCGGTAACAGATAGTTTTGTGATAAGGTAATTTGTAACGAGTAACAAGTAATAAAAGTAAATGAGGTGCAGCAAGATGGCCCAATCCTTTTTGTAGAAAAGGACAAGCCTGGACAAACTCTTATATAAAGAAAAGCGCTCCCGAGGACACATGGGAATTATCGTCAAGCTAGTTTTCGTCACGCTCATATGATTCACGTTCGGTACTTTGATAATTTGATGTGTGGGTGGACCGGTGCTTGGGTACTGCCCTTCCTTGGACAAGAATCCCACTTATGATTAACCCCTCTTGCAATCATCCGCAACTACAAAAGAAGTATTAAGGTAAACCTAACCATAACATTAAACATATGGATCCAAATCAGCCCCTTACGAAGCAACTCATAAACTAGGGTTTAAGCTTCTGTCACTCTAGCAACCCATCATCTACTTATTACTTCCCAATGCCTTTCCCTAGGCCCAAACAATGGTGAAGTGTCATGTAGTCGACGTTCACATGACACTACTAGAGGAAAGACAACATACATCATCAAAATATCGAACAAATACCAAATTCACATGACTACTTATAGCAAGACTTCTCCCATGTCCTCAGGAACAAACGTAACTACTCACAAATCATATTCATGTTCATAATATGAGGGGTATTAATATGCATAAAGTATCTGAACATATGATCTTCCACCGAATAAACCAACTAGCATCAACTACAAAGACTAATCAACACTACTAGCAACCCACAGGTACCAATCTGAGGCTTTGGGACAAAGATTGGATACAAGAGATGAACTAGGGTTTGATATGAGATGGTGCTAGTGAAGATTTTGATGGAGATTGACCCCCTCCCGATGACAGGATCGATGGTGATGATTCCCCCCTCCCGGAGGGAAGTTTCCCCGGCAAAACAGCTCCGCCGGAGCCCTAGATTGGTTCCGCCAAGGTTCCTCCTTGTGGCGGCAGAGTTTCGTCCCGTGAGCTAGCTTATGATTTTTTCCTCGACGAAAGACCTCATATAGCAGAAGATGGGCATCAGAGGGCCGCCAGGGGTCCCACGAGGCAGGGGCGCGCCCAGGGGGGTTGGGCATGCCTCCCACCCTCGTGGATGATGGGTGGCCCCCCTTTGGTACTTCTTTTGCCCTATATTTTTTTATATATTCTGGAACTTGCTCCCGTGAAGTTTCAGGACTTTTGGAGTTGTGCAGAATAGGTCTCTAATATTTGCTCCTTTTCCAGCCCAGAATTCCAGCTGCCAGCATTCTCCCTCCTCATGTAAACCTTGTGAAATAAGAGAGAATAGGCATAAGTATTGTGACATAATGTGTAATAACATCCCATAATGCAATAAATATCGATATAAAAGCATGATGCAAAATGGACATATCAGGGAGACGGAGGGGACATCTCATAACTCCCCCCCCCACTCTCCTATCACCGCCCTGGCCACACTGTTCCCACCACTCGCTCTCTGCCTCACCGCCCCTCCCTCTCCTCTCCTTTGATGGCTCAGCCTCGCCCACCACTGCGCCGTCCTCTGATCCCCGTCGACCAGCGCACCACCAGCATTCAGGAGCGCTGGGTGGCTGGGCTGCAGACCTCACGAAGGGAACTGGTATCGGTGTTGCGAGCGCCGTCCCCCATCTGCTGCCGGCCATCAAGAGCGCCAGCCAATGCGGTGCCAGCCGTGCCTGCTCCACCGCCGATTCCGGACCTCGTGGTCCTGGGCTCGGCGCCAGCGTCATCCACAGAGCCGCCACTTCTTGGGACCCCATTGGGCAGGGGAGGGTTTCTTGACCCCCATCCAAGGGTTTTCTCCTATCGACGCACCATCCTCCTCGACCTTCGGCGTGGCCATGAGCACGGGGCCAATGCCGCAGGCCCTCGCCAGGGCCGGCTCCTCCTCTGCTCTGCCACCTCTTTCCTTCCTGCCAGGGTTTTCACCCCGGCCTCCGTTCGCTGCGACTGCGCATGCTCTAGTGAGTCAAACCCCCCAATGCTTGCTCGTACATATAGATTAGGGGTTTATTTCTTAGGCATGTGCTAGTACTTAGTGGATTCGATAGGATTAGATAGGATTCGAGTAGATCCGATTGGATGCGATCTGAATCAAATCCAATCGGACCGATTTGTTCTTGTTTGCTACAGTGTGTGTCCTAGGATAATGTTCTTCTGCTCTAGTGCTTTCCTAGGATCTGTGTTCATGGTAGAAGTCGTGTTCATGTTAGAATCCCCAATACTAGTGTGCTTTACTAGGATCTGTGTTCATGGTAGGACCTTGCTAGGATCTGTGATCATGCAAATGGCATGTTCATGTTCATGTTCAAGATAGGATAATGTTCATGTTGCTATTCCTGTTGCATGCTCTATATTGTTATACATGATCAAGCTAGGGTTTGTGTTGCATGCTCTAGATTGTTATATGTGCATGTAGTAGGATCATTTTAGGATGCTGCCAAATGTGCATGGGTGCACATGGGTGCTTTTGATGAGTGGCACTTGTTGTTGCTCTTTTTAGATGTTTCCATGCTTAGGATAGTGCACTTATAAGTGGCAGTTGTACTTGTTGTTGCTATTTTTAGATGTTTCCATGCCACTGATAAGTGGAATTTGCTCATGAGAAACTACCACTGATCAGTGGCACTTGCTGTTGGGCAAGTCTTCTGATCAGTGGCATTTGCCCAAGAGCAAGTGCTATTGATAAGTGGCATTTGGCAAAGAGTTTGTGCACTGATCAGTGGCATTTGTTCTTGAGAAAATGTCTCTGATCAGTGCCATTTGCTGTAGTGCTGGTGCAATAGATCGGTGGCATTTGATAAGTGGCATGTGGTAAAGAGTTTGTGCACTAATACTTGTCATCTTACCTGACAAGATATTGAAGAGTGACTGGGATGTGGCGGGTGGAGGAGCTCAAGTGGTGGCCGGAGCTAAGGGCGCCGAGGATTTCATCCCCACGAACAGGTGGCTCAGGATAGTGGACCTGCCTGGAAGGATCGCCTTCATGAGCCTGCCTTGTTCAAGGGGACGATCTCCGAGGCAGGGACATGAGAAGGGGGCCCGGTAGCCACTACGCTTCTACCAGCAGACCAAGGATAACGAGGACCTCACCATGCTCGTTGTACCTCGCAAGTTCGTGGAGGTGATGAACACCTGGCTGGTCATGAAGCAGCTCCCGCACGAGGTCAGGCCGTCGGCGAACAAGCGGTGCATGTTCTGGGTGCAGGTCCAGAACTTCGAGGGGCACATGGTGCTTAGCAGGGGCTGGAACTACTTCTGCCGCAGCCACCGGATCGTCCCTGACAACGTCGTCGTTGTGCGCATCTCAGGACTCGGACTGAAGATTCAGAACTAGAACCACGACTCCTCGGTCATGTGCAGGTTTCGTTGCAGCAGGCACAACTGCGTTGGTGACATTGAGCATGCTATGTAGTTAAGTAAGGTGTTAGTGTTGAACTTTTATGGTGTGTGTTAGACTTATGGTACTTGTGCTGGGAACTTGTTAATATTTTGGCCAGGAGCAGCACCCTGGCGTGGAGCAGGAAAGGAGGATGCTCCTACTGTTAATCTAGACTTATGGTATGTAGTTAAGTAGTTTGCTGTCATTTCCTTGCTTGCTTTGTTTGATTCCATTTTGTTGCTTGCTTTGTTTGATCTCATATGTGCTTGTTGTTGTGTAGTATGGCCACCACATTCGAATGGGGTGAGCAGAACACAAATGTTGTTTGCAACCAAACAGCTGAAAGTTTGCATCTGCTTACACCATAAGCATAAAAACGGTAACCAAACAGCAGGGGGGTAAGTGCCCCTCCATGCGATGCAGGCAACCAAACAGGTTGCATCTGCTGCATGTGAGGATGCATTTCAAGAACCATGCTGGCTGGAGATGTGTATGCAACGCGGCTACTATAGCGAACTGCAACCAAACACACCCTTCGTGTGCATATGTACGTTCAAGTATAGGTGCAGCCGTGAGGAAGGAGAAGCGCTTGGGTTGGCGTTGGAAGATGGAAAGTGAAGAGAAATAAGGCAAGGGAAGAGTCAATGAGAGGGAATTAAAGGAGGAGGGTAGGAGGCAGAACGCTTGGTTGTTGGCGCTGTAAGTTTTCTCCCATCTCTACTATTAAAGAAGGATCAAACATCGTGATGGTCCGACCCCCTCCCCACCTCCCCCTTCATAGGATAACCATCACGCGAGGGCCATGCCCGCGTTAACCCAAAAATCCAACTCCAACTCAGCCCACGCACAGAAAACCACGACCAAGAAAAAAACAGTTCGGCTCACCCACGACCGACTCATCCAGGACGCACGCCCCAACTCTCTCCAACCCCTCCTCTTCTTTCTTCGTTGGAGTCGCCCCAACTCCTCCAACCCCATCGATTCCAATCTCATCTCTTCCGAGAAACTTCAGTGGACTCGGTCGTGGCGACGAGGGGTGACGGCTCGCCCTCTCTCCATTGAGTCATGCTCCGTCTCTGTCCTCCATCCTTGTCTTCCGCGGCCGGCAGCTTCGGCGATTAGGGTTTGTGGCAGCCGTGAACTATGCGAGGAGGGTGTGCGTCCTAGAATCCGACGGGTCGATCATCTTCATCGCAGGCGGCTACGGCGAGGACCGTCTGGCAGAGCGGATGGTGTACGAGGACGCGTAGAAGACCAACAGCTCGAACTTGACGCCCTTTGCCTCCGTCAAGGACAGTGTCACAGGTGCGTAGATCTTGATCCTTTCCTTCGATGCCGTTGTCTGATTGTCTCCGTTCCTGTCAAACCAGTATTCCTCCTGGCCGGTGCCTGGCTTGCCTTAAGGGGTTAAATCAGCTAACAATGTAGCTAGCTAGCAGGTGGATTCTATTGATTGACTAGCAACACACGCGCACACTGGTATGTGACGTATTTATTGTGTATACTTCAACTCACGGTGATAAAACCTAGGAGCTACATGTATCACCTGTCTAAGTAGAGATTAGGATTTCTATATTACTTTGGACAAGCAATCGTTGGTGAACTCTGGCTATATGCATGTGAGATCTATACGTACCCAACAGAGAGAACTAGCAAGCTGCTGATTTCACCATTTTATCTAGAGTTCTAGAATCATTGTGCTAATTTAAGTAGTGCTAAGCTATCAACCAACCTAACTATTAGTCTATTACTAGATTTATTGATATAGTTCATGTTTGGTACTTTTCCATTTTTGCGAATGGAGCGGATTCTGAAATCGCATGTTTCAATTAGGTTTTGATCGGTCAGCTTGAGTAGTGATTGCTTTTATTGTCCCATTTGTTCTTTCATATAGGCTACCTTGCTATGTTGTACTATAAGATACTTCATATAGGAGGTCAAGCTTAAGGTACAATTCTTAACTTGTTGAGAATCATGTTAATCATGATATTTGCCTGCTTCAAAATGCTCCCTGAGGTGTTAGTTGACAGTCCTCTGAATATTCTTTGTTTTTTTTTTACAGAATTTGACTATTTGTGCAGGCTTTCGTTCATCATTGATCGACCTTAGTCTTAACGATTACCCTATCAAACATGCAACCCCTGGGATTTGGTGCTCAATCCTGCTATTTCTTAGTCCATTAGTTTTTATGTGTTTTCACCTCAAAGATTTTATTAATTTTCAGTTGGTTTCTAACTAGAGATGCACATAAATAACTTTGTTCTGATTTTTACAAAAGAAATATGGCATGCACCTAGCTAGAGGTTACTGACTATGTGCTGCAACCCATTTTATTATGTTGGTCTTTCTTTACACCATTTTCTATTGTTGGTTATTGAACATAAACAACAAGAGAATGAACAGAAGTGTGTTTGGGTGAGGCCCGGATACAACATCTCACTTCTTGTTTTTGGAAATCATATATACTTAACTCCAAGAGGTCACCAGCTAAAGGGATGGTACATTATGATTTTTTTTTGTTTTTTTCATTAAGCTTGACAATATCTCACCAACTGTAGCAGTAATGTGATTCGATCTGTAGGTTGTGCTTGGCAATGAAATAGAAATTTTGCTGTTGAGGTATCGACGTAAGGACAAAAATATTGACTGTTTTCGTTTGTGTGGTTGTGGTCGTAGTCTATTTTATGTCTGTATAATTTTCTGTGGTTGTGAACTGTATTCAGCTCCACGTAGAAATAGACGATTAATCTTGTTTATTCCTTTGAGTGTATACTAAAGTTCCTGTTACCTGAACATTTTTATCACATCATGCAATGATATAAACCCAGAAAAATTCAGATAATATGCATTACTTTTTTGTAAAGCCATTACACTGCGCCTCCCAGGAGCATCTCAAAGGCTCTTGGAGAAATTTGATATCAACAAGTTAACCGGTTTTTTTTGTTTCTCTTTGTTTTGCATCACTATGTTCTTATCTATGAAGCCTTGGGCACCCTATATTTTACAAGGAAGGAAACTAGGCCAGTGTATTGCTTTTAATGACATTTAGTTGTATAGGCGACCTGCTTGCATAGATTATTATAACATATCATATCTTCTTAACTTCCAATTAGTAACAAACATTATAGTACCAAAATTAGTTTTAGGAGGATACTACTAAAACTCTTATACCATTGGCAAAAAACTCTTGTGCAATTTTAATTTATTGCATAGTGCACACGGAAAAGTATTAATTCACCATGTAGAGAGCCTGCCCAGAACAATTGTGTTGGACTTTTGTGGTACTCTCAAGTGAGGTGTCTTTTGTTGCCTTGCTAATATATATAAACCAGAACCATATTTTCTATGATTCTCAACATCCTTGGAGTGAAAGACAACTGAAGTACCACAGAAGGTAGGTGTGTACTGCTACTACACCAGCCGAAGTACGAATTGCAGTTTGTCCTGAATTCAGACACTAAGAAACTAGCTTTTGCGATTGATTCGGCTCATACAACAGGTTGGCAACAAGATCGGATGTTCAATAGCCAGAGGAGTAACACTCGACCGACAGGAAACTATGAGCATGTTTATCATAAGTGTGTCGGTTCTACATTTTACTCCTTAGCCAACTACTACTACTTTCCAATACTCTAGCATGCAATTAATTGACTTACCAAAGAATTACATGGAAGAGAAATATGTTTGATTTGTTTTGAACCGATTGCAAGAAATATATGTATGGCACCTACAACTCTGTTCTCAAAACATATAGGAAAATGTTTGGAGATGGCACGCCGGCCGAAGCTTTGGCCGGTCGCCCGCTACCACGCGGTCCTATTTCTGCAAGCCCCGCAAATCGCCCTGCCCCGCTGTAGGCCCATCGCATATGCGAGGCCACTCTCTACCCCTGCATCCTCCCCCCCCCCCTCCCGTTGCAGCCCAATTTCGCCGGCGAGGCCGTCGTCCGCCCCGCATCGGCCCCTGCCTAGCTGCAGCCCAATCTCACCGGTGAGGTCATCATCCTATGCATGGCCGACGATTCTCCCAGCTCACCATCTCCAGTTCCTCTCCGCACGGCCAGCGATTCTCCCAGCTCACCATCTCCAGCTGCATAACTGTGATGGCGAGGTACACCCAAGGCACGAGAAGCTGCGACGACGGGGTGCACCTGACATGGGAATGGGATGGGCGAGGACATCATCGGAGCTGCGAGCTACAACCGGCATTACAAATTGCTACAACCGGGGTCCTTGTTTGCTACATGCCACCATGAAGATGCATCCCGCGGAACAAAAATCTCAACTGGCAAAAGAAAAATCTACAACTCATTGACCATTTTGCTGCAAGCGGCGGAGTGAAGATGCGGACAACGAAGGTCAGCATCGGGGCTGCAACGAGGGGCCGTGGCCTGTGGAAGCTGCAACCTCAGGCGCTAGAGATGCAACCGCCATAGAAAAAGCTACAACCAGCAGCCAATTTTTGTTGCATCAGCGACGGTGATTTTTTTGGCCTGTGAGGTAGACGACTGCTACTGGCGACCAAGGACGAAGATGCATCCCACGGGAGAAAATGCTACAACCGGCAACAGAAAAGGCTACGACTCGCGGCCGTATATGCTGCAAGCGGCAATGTTGAAGTTGTCGCCGCCGATGCTACGACCAGAAAAGCTGGAACCAACGATTTCTTTTGCTACCATCGCCGGAGCAAAAATATGTGACGTCGGCGATCCAAGAGAGGTTGCGACGACGAGCAGTAACTGTGAGGGAAAGGACACGGGTGCTTTTGTGTCTCGCCGGAGCACACACTCGCGGTGCTTGGGGCAGGGACATGTCACCGATGGATCTGAACCAAGACGCGTGCGTGGGGGAGAGGGGGAAGAAGACGATGACGTGGGGGAAGGCGGAACGAATGGCTCCTGCCTGCTGGATCGGACGGCTGGAGGCCGACTGGCCCAAATTCGGGTCAGCGCGCCGGCGCGTATCACCGCTCAAACATATAGCTATGAAATTATATTTGATTTATTTTTAGCAATGTTTCATGTCTAAGTTTATTGTTTCGTGGCAACGCACGGGCATTTGGCTAGTGTACGTAAGAGAAGAGGGAGAGGAGGGGTCGGCTCACCGGGAGAGCTGGGCTAGATCGCTTGGCCCATGAGTTGGAACAAGAGGAGAAAAGAAATGGAGAGAAGGAGAGGGTCCTAGCTGACGCTCGCGTGCGTCAAAACGAGCAGCTTCCGCAGAAGGATTCGCGCCAAACGGGCCGGCCCATTCCCACGAGTGAACCTAAAAGAGAAATGCCACGAAAAAAATGTAGCATTCGAGAGTCGAACCCGAGACAAATCGATACAAACAAGCCTTGCTCGCCACTGCACTAGGGACTACCATATGTTAAAGTACAGCGCTCAAAGGTATCTATTACGTATAGAGGTAGATTTGTCTTTTAATCATTCCTTCAAGAAATGAATGACGTTTTTTCCAACAAAATTTTAAAACGTGATCGAACATTTTGCGATGTACACTTCAAATATACTTTTGTGAAAATACGCCAAACAATTTTTAACTATACAATCTAAATTTTTGTGATATGTTATGCACAAATTTTAAATATACATTGAACATTTTTGTAATATACGTTGAACTATTTTTAACTACACATTGAACAATTTTTCTATATACATTGAACAAATATTAAATACACTTTGAACATGTTTTTATATATGTTGAACAATTTCAAAATTGTGAACAAATTTTTAAAAGAAGTGAACAAAAATTTATATCCTTGAACAAATTTTGAAATCATGAACAAAATTTGGAATTCAAACAATTTTATTAAAACAAAGTATAAAAGTAAAAAGAAAAAGGATAAAATGAAAGAAACAGAAAAAAGGAAACAAAAGTTAAAAAAATAAACAAAAACAGAAACAGAAAAAGGAAACAAAAGGTAAAAAAAGAAACAGGAAAAACGGAAAAACTACAAAAAAAACCGGTTCAAGGAACCTACTAGAAGGTTCCCAAAACCAGGTCTCGCTCGAACAAAGTGGGCCGGCCCGTGCGCCTGGTTCGCTCCCTTCGCTTCAGCGAAGCAGCGACTAATGGACGCACGCGGGCGTCATATAGGATCTGCCGCTCCTATCGGCCGCTCGCCAGCTGCAAATTGCGGAGCCTTCGCTGAAGGCAGAGCAAATGCGCTGGCCCATTAGGAGGTAAACGAGCTCCATGCAAGTAAAATAACAACCGAAAAGTTAAGCACCAGCGAGAATTCGAACTAACATCCTCTCTCACATGAACGAGTGTCGCTAACCAATGCATCTAACGAGTTCTGGTGATAATATAAGAGGCACGATACAATAAGTATCGTAATCTTTTGAACTTTTTTAGAAAAACATACACTGAACATTTATGATATCCATTGAACATTTTAAATAATACATGACAACCGTTTCTTAATATACGATGGACATTTTAAAAAATATAAATGTATGTGTTGAACAATTGTCGAATACGCATTGAACATTTAGTAAAAATGTTGAACAATTTCATAAATATACGATAAACATTTTTATAATATACGATGAACATTTTTATATGCAAAGGTGAACAATTTTCATAATATACAATGAACATTTTTCTTAATACAATGAACATTTTTGTAATACCTGTGAACATTTTATATAATATGCAAATAAAGAGAAGAAAACAGAGACATAAAAATAAAAATAATAATGTAAAAAAAGAACCAAAACAGAAAAGTAAAAAAAGGAACAAAACAACAGAAAACCGGACAAAGCACTGAAAACTAGAAGTAGAAAACCTCTGAAGAAAAACGAAAAAAAAATGCAGAAGCATCGAAGGAAACAAACAGCTAGGGAAAATGGCACAGGAATCCGTACATGAGCCGGCCCAAGTGGGGAGTCGCTTCAGCGAACCCGCAGCTCCTGGACGCACACGCGCGTCATATAGGATCTGCCAGAAGGAGAAGTCAGCTGCGGCCCATCATAGAGAATTAAAAAAATAGGTTTGTCATACGGGTGTGACGATATAAATGAATTTGAGAAAGAACAAAAAAATTAGATTGGCAAGGCCATTCAGTTGTGAAGGAAAAAAAATGTAGGTTGCATGCCTGTTGGATCAAGGGAATTTGGCCCAAAGGTTGAGAGGAACAAAATAGTTTGATTTTCCTATGAGAAAATTATAGAAGAAGTGAATTATATTTTTCTAAAAGAAAAAACTAGAAAAGGAATAGAAGATAAAACAACAATAAAAATAAGTATTAAAAATAAAAATGCACATAATTTAATAAGTCAAATACAAGAAACATAAAACCCAACTTAAAGTAAAGAACAAAACCAAAAGTTTAATTTAAGTTGGCATTAGTTCAAATTAAATCCTCCAAATTATATAAGTCTAATTTAAGCTTTGTTAACCAATAAAACAAATGAAATTTTCTCGCCCTGATTTTGTGGAAAACTTTTTCTTAAACATTCTGAGAACCGGGGTGTTACACTACACCATTCTGGTATGTACAAGACGTACTGAATATGACTTTTGAAATTCTCATGAATAAAATTCAACTGCGTTTCCGTTCCAATAGAATGATCCCATGCTTAGGATAATATGCTCTAAATTCGTCAATTTGAGCAGTTAATTAAGTTAATATATGATTTTGTGTGAAGGATCACACTAAAAACATCGTTTAGATGTGTCTATGAATACCATGAAGTACCAACATAACCTAGACATGGTTGGTTATTCCGCATCATTCTTCAATATGCTCAAGAATAATCAGTGGCTCAATTAAAATTTTAAGGTGAGAGTGCCTTAAAATTAAATCCCCTATGGCACGCTTAGGGCAAATAAAATCGAACAATTGTCAGGAATATTGCAACTTTTTTATGGCCAACAAATTATCAATAATTTTTCTAACCGTCCACATGCCAGATTGATAAAGGAGGAAAAAAATATTGTGTATGCGATAATATTGAGTATGAATTGATCCATACACACAATTTCAGGATAACTAGGAGACAACACAAAATCTCCAAAAATATCTTGTAAATATCATTCCACAAGAATATCATCATTTTAGAGGAGTTCATTCTCCTTCTACTGTGCCAAAATATTTTCTCATTGTACAGTTGAAGTAGAACTTCAAACTTATCCCATTTAACACATACGCCTTCTCCAATGATCTGGTTGCATGATTCAACCCAATAATTGAGTGTTCGTATTCATCAGTACAATATTTTGTACAATGACGCCGTGACAAACTTGGGAATTGTCATTGTGTTCATTTATTCAAAATCCATTCTTTTGCCGGATATACAATCCATTTCTGCTTGTCTTTTTTCTCCACTTTACGTTCAATTCCTCGAGGTTCTCTAACCACAAAATTGCTTAGTACTGTAAGCACTAGCATGACTTTCAGGTAATGGTGTACCACCCGTTGGGATGTACCCGATGATTCTTCACAAGAAGTTCATCATATTTCAACCCTGAAGCAAAGATGGTATTTCTTTTACCATCATAGGAGAATTTAATGTGCACTAAGGACATACAATCAGATTAATATATAAGATTCCCTTATCCCATATTCTCAACTTAGTGTTGATTTTAGACGACAAAATTATAAGTACCAATAGACTTGACGTCCCAAATACAAATGGATAGCCATTCATTTGATGCTTATGACAACATATATCTTCTTAAGGTAGTCTCAAACAGCAAAGGGATATTCATCTTCCCTTAAATACTCAGTTTGAAAACCGAGTCATTGCGATGTGACATAAATGTAAATGTACATATTTAAACTATTTATAAATAGCCATGAAATTCTTTAAAGGTTGAGTATCCATGGAGACAAGGCCACGGGTCGACAAAATCATTAAAGTCCCTTACTCATGTTCGAAGTTTAGTTCGACCTTTTTTCATCATATCACATTTCCTTTTGAAAATGTTAGCCATATATTGGATGAGAATCTCATGCATTAATTTACCTACAAATAATTAAATACAGTGATAATGCTATGGCGAAGCATAATCATGATCGTGGTGATTCTTAATGACCAATAGGGCAACCTTCCACAAAAATATAATGACCACTATATGGTGTCGATCTTTAGATTAATGGTGACTACTCCAAAACGGATAAACCTTTAATTCCCCTCGAACACATAGAGGTAGTCAACCATCTAGTGGTGCCTCAAACTTATGGAGAGTTCCAAGCAATCATAGCGTCTGCAACCATATGTTATTTAAAACATGTGAGGTAATTACCACGAAGTTGAATAAACCTCTCTTTTTTGAACGAAACTTAATTACTTCCACCTTCTGTCATCACATCACATTTCCATTCGAAAAAGGTCAGCGATATGTTGCTAGAAATGATCATGCATTAATTTACCTTTAGCAAATTGTGTAGATCTTCAGATTAAAGGTGACCACTCCAAAAGGGATGAACCTTTAATTCCCCTAGAACACATAGAGGTAGTAAACCATCTAGTGGTGCCTCGCACTTATGGAGAGTTCCACTGTATCATAGCCTCTGTAATGTTACGTTATTTGAAAAACGTAAAGGTAAATACCACGAAGTGGAATAAACCTCTCAGTTGTATACGAAATTTAATTCCATGCTATGATTATATCTCAAAAGTTGTGTACACATGGAAGGTAATCACCAAGATATGTAAGTATTCTGCATAATTCCCTTCATAGCACAGTATGCAACATAGTCACTACGAATGCCTTGGATTGTTCCCCTGATGGAGTATGTGACACGACAGTCACAAACAATAAAAAAAAGCTATGGAATTAGCAAATATTTGGAAAACGCATCATGAAGGTTGGCACCAACAGTGCGGGCCTCATTATGTCTACGTCATAAGTTTTGTGCCCTCGTTTGGGCTTTAAATACATGGAGATAATCACTACTAAGTAGTTTAGACCTCACTCTTATGGTACTTATCACAACCTTGTGTTAGTTAAAAACACATTAAAGGTAATCACCACATGGTGGTGTAGACCTCACAGTTATGAACGAAATTAATTCATTTCCATAATACAATCCATAAGTTGTGTGCAAAATTGAAGGTAGTCATTATCTTAGAAAGACAAAATATAGACCTCATAATAACATTGGATAATCCGCAATTAAGCAGTAGGTACCATTTCTCGATTCCTTATGACAAATATAAATTTGACATAGTCAGGTAGTGTCAAACACTTCACTACCTTGTGTTTCCCAAATTTGCATGCAATTTCCATTTGTATGTGAAAAAAGAAATCAACATATTTCCAGCAAAACAATTTAATCAACATATTGATTTGCAATAGTATTACCAATGTAATACAAATAAATATGAACATTTTACATCATGTAATGTAAAATGATGCATAATATTTTATTATGCAATTCAACAAGTATTTGCTCTGAAGCCCAAGGCATAAATGAATTAACAATAACCTTATACTTAAAATGCTGAAAAATAGTAAGCCTGAGGGCTAAAATGCTAAGTCCAACAAGCATGATGAATTGTTTGCAATTTTCAATAATACTAAGCGCTAAATTCACAGTCTTATAAGCCTAAGAGTTGAAACCGAAACTTTGCGGACTTATAAGGAATTATAGAATAAGCCGAGGGCTAATTTGTAAAATATACCAAGGAGATAGGCTTCTCCTTTCCGCGTGGAGTCACCAATCTTTGACGCTTTGTTTGGATGTTGATATTTAGGGCCATGGCATTGAATTGGCCCCAATATCAAATCTCATTGACTTTGATGTTGACATTGATCATGAATTCTGTTGTTTGGATGTGCATAGAAACGCCACTTGGAATTCGACTGAGAGGCTCAATTCTGAAGCTTGTTTGGATGGTCATTCTCTACATTGGAATTGTCCATTTTGTCAAATGATGAAAAATGAACTTTGATGTAATGTTTGAAACTAAATTATATGCAAAATATTTTTTGAATGCTTATATATGAAGAATACAGTGGCAGAAATTATAGGGTAGATGCACTTATCCAATATACAACAACATAACTTATACAACAGCACTTATTCTATAGCAGCAACACTTATACAGCAGCAGCAACACTTATACAAAAGCGGCAGCACTTCCACAGTAGCACTTGTACATCAGCACTTATACAGCAACAACAACACATACATCAGCAGCACTTACAAATCAGCAGAACATAGCCAACAACATCACATAACATAGGAATTTCAAGTACATGTGTTTTTGGAAATGAAGCACACGGTACAAGTGTTTTCCATCTTTACAATAACATAGTAATTAGTCCAGCAAGTTCATAGCTATTACCTGGAACAAAGAAACGACACATAAGCACTTGAAACTAATCAAATGTTGTTCTTCTCGTTGAGCATCGACAACCATTCCTTCCTAAACTCCATAGGTAACTCCATAAGCGCTTGGAATAAGCGTTCACTAAGGGTGCGTTTACCATATGCTCACAACATGTCCGAACGATTCATGTCTGGGATCTTTTAAGGGGCAACAAGGATTTCAAGAGGAGGAGTAACCTTGGGCAGTTCTAGTGGCTCAAGTGACTTCAAAGCATCTTGGAAAGAACCCTTCATGTCTCCAAGCATGCACAAGATAGCATCACCTGTTTGCTGCCTTTTTGGTGGCAATTCTGGAGAGGCTTCGATGACTACTTCGTCTAGTTCTATTGGTTGCGCTTCACTTTCAGTACCCGTCATTGCACCGTCACCGGTTGCATTATCTTTGGAGTATATTGTGCAGATTGCCTCCCAATTCTTCACTTCTTTGTTCTTTTAACAAGTTGCCTTTGGATTAGCATGTACACACATACAAAGTAAATCACTTGCATATATGTATGACATATAATAAATTAATGAAGCATCATTTTTTACCTCGACATATTTGTTTCACACATCATCACTATCCATGAGTAGCTTGTTATTGACCCAGTCCCAACCAAATCCACTCCGAGAAAGAATCTTGCTAATCGTACCATAGTGCTTGTCAAAAGTCTTCATCCTTGAACATATTTGTCCTTTGTGGCGTGCAGTACACACTTATTGCGTATTGCCTTTATAGCAGCAGTGTACACATGTGGTTTCCATCCATTTTGGGCCTGATCACCTCTGTTGTGATGTTCAACAAAGACATCCAACAATACCTTGTCCATCTCATCTGTCCATGTCAAGTAATCTCTACTATACTTCTTCTTTGTTTCTTCAACCATGGTGCTAAAAGAAAAAAATTGAATAACAATTGACAAATAAAAGGAAACTTATATTAATTTCTTTCTCATGGTGATGATGTACAAAATGTCCAAAAGACAACATCCAATAGCTATGCACAAAAGATAACATCCAGCTAATCCATCATCTAGCTAGCACAAAAGAGAAGAACACCATCTTGCTAATCCAACATCTAGCTACCACAAAAGCAAAGAACACCATCTTGCTAATCCACATGTCGTACTACTACTATAAATTTGCATGCGCCACAACATATTCCACAAACATGTCATTAGATAGTTGGTTCCTGAAGTTGATCCATGCATTAGTGACTTGGACACTTCTAATTGAGTTAACATCATCAGCCTCAGTTGGCTGAGAAGCTAGTTCATTATCCACTTCTTATAGAAATAAGTTGTCCATCATATGCTGCCTATCCCTCGCAAAGTTGTGTTACACACAAAAATCATTAATGATTCGAATCTGCAAGAATGTTTTTTTAATTAAGCATTAATGATTTCTCATTCCGGTAGGCATCTTATTGAAAACCCAATGGACACATGTACCTGATCCTTTATATCAAAGAAACTTTGAGTGCGAAGAATACCCCACTTCTTCTTACACAACCCAAAAGTTATCTCTACTACATTTCTAGCACGAGAGTGGCGCAAGTTATATAGCTCTTTGGCAGTTTGGGGTTGTTGTTGACTTGATGCCCACTCTTTCAAGTGATACCGAGTGGATCTGAATGGAGCTAGAAATCCAGGCCCATTCGTGTAACCAGTAGCATCCAAGTAATATTTTCCTATTGGTAAACAAGCCAATTAGGTTGGTTGTGACATATGCAATTAAAGAGAACAAAATGTCAAGAAAAAAGCCATACCATGAGGTACAACAAATGCATCTTAGCAATCAGTTCTCATGGAGTCATGAAGGACTCTTGAGTCGGAAGCGGAACCTTCCCAGCCAGGTAAGACATAGAAATTTCATGTTCCAGTCCACCACACCGAGCATGTTAGTAGTGACAGCTTGCTTTCTACTCCTGTACCTCCCTTGGGTAGCCACAGGAACTGAAACATCTACATGACAACCATCTAGTGTTACAATCATCGGGAGATTGTACATTAGCATATGGAAGCTTAATGAACTCCCCGTGCATAGATAGAATGACTCTTAAGACTTCGGAAAAGTGAGTACTTATAGTTCCCAAAGACCGCTTGTATGTGCCTCGAAGAAACCTCATTTTCAGACCGTGGCCCACTACTAGCAGGAACATGGAAACCTTTTCTTCTACACACATACACACTACCACTTAGACCACACCTCTCACGCAACATGGTGCATAAATCATGAAAGTTTCTTTTGGTTAAGCGTAGATGATCATAGCATGCCACTTATGAGCCATCATACATATCTTTCAACAAGTACTTCCTAAGTGTGTATTTGTATTCATCATCACTAAAACTACCTATTCCACGAGGTGCTCTCTGTGAAATAAGGTCTGCCATTCCGAGAAGAACCGATTCAAAGTAAAGTTTTGTCAAGATTATCCTTTTCCTCTTTCCCCTTTTGTTCTCTTCAGTTATGTAAGAAATCAGGTCTAGTTGATCTGATGTTATGGAGCTACACAATAATTACATAATTAGGCATCAATCATTTCTAAATATGAATAAGCAAACCACACTAATACATCTCCATCGTATCTACTTTTCCAAACACTTTTGCCCTTGTTTTGGACTCTAACTTGCATGATTTGAATGGAACTAACCCGGACTGACACTGTTTTCCGTAGAATTGCCATGGTATTATTTTTGTGCAGTAATAAAAGTTCTCGGAAATACCTGAAAATCAACGGAGAATTATTTTGGAATATATAAAAAATACTTGAAGAAAGATCCATGTCAGGTGGGCCACCACCTGTCCATGAGGGTGGGGGGCGCGCCCAACCCCCCTAGGCGCGCCCCCTGCTTCGTGGGCCCCCTGACGCTCCACCCACCTCAACCTTGACTTCATATATTCACTTTCGGGGAGGAAAAAACAGAGAGAAGGATTCTTCGTGTTTTACGATACGGAGCCGCCGCCAAGCCCTAAACTCTCTCGGGGGGCTGATCTGGAGTCCGTTCGGGGCTCCGGAGAGGGGAATCCGTTGCCATCGTCATCATCAACCTTCCTCCATCACCAATTTCATGATGCTCACCGCCGTGTGTGAGTAATTCCATCGTAGCCTTGCTGGACGGTGATGGGTTGGATGAGATTTATCATGTAATCGAGTTAGTTTTGTTAGGGTTTGATCCCTAGTATCCACTATGTTCTGAGATTGATGTTGCTATGACTTTGCTATGCTTAATGCTTGTCACTATGGCTCGAGTGCCATGATTTCAGATCTGAACCTATTATGTTTTCATCAATATATGAGAGTTCTTGATCCTATCTTGCAAGTCTATATCACCTATTATGTGTTATGATCCGTTAACCCCGAAGTGACAATAATCGGGATACTTACGGGTGATGACCGTAGTTTGAGGAGTTCATGTATTCACTATGTGTTAATGCTTTGGTCCGGTACTCTATTAAAAGGAGGCCTTAATATCCCTTAGTTTCTATTAGGACCCCACTGCCGCGGGAGGGTAGGACAAAAGATGTCATGCAAGTTCTTTTCCATAAGCACGTATGACTATATTCGGAATACATGCCTACATTACATTGATGAACTGGAGCTAGTTCTGTGTCATCCTAGGTTATGATTGTTACATGATCGATCGCATCCGACATAATTCTCCATCTCCGATCCAATGCCTACGAGCTTTTCCTATATTGTTCTTTGCTTATTTACTTTTCCGTTGCTACTGTTACAATCACTACAAAACCCCAAAACATTGCTTTTGCTACCGTTACCTTTTGCCAACATTATCACTACTATCATATTACTTTGCTACTAAACAATTTGTTGCAGATATTAAGTTTCCAGGTGTGGTTGAATTGACAACTCAACTGCTAATACTTGAGAATATTCTTTGACTTCCCTTGTGTGGAATCAATAAATTTGGGTTGAATACTCTACCCTCGAAAACTGTTGCGATCCCCTATACTTGTGGGTTATCAAGAACATTTTCTGGCGCCATGGCTGGGGAGCATAGCTCTATTCTTTGAGTCACTTGGGATTTATATCTGCTTATCATTATGAAGAACTTGAAAGATCAAAGAACTAAGATTTTCCCCTCAACTACGAGGGGAGGTAAGGAACTGCCCTCTAGCTCTGCACTTGATTCACCTTCTGTTTTGAGTAAGCTCGCGACACCTAAACCTGCTTCTGCTACTAATTCTGATATGTCGCATGTTATTGATGATGCCACTTCTGCTATGCATGATACTTATGATGAAACTACTTCTATGCTTGATATTACTATGCCACTTGGTGAATTTCTTGATGAACAACTTGCTAGGGCTAGAGAGAATGAAATTATTGAAACTGATAATATTGATGAAAGTGATGATGAAGATTCTCCCCCTAGATATGAATTGACTGTTGTTCCTGAGGGTTATGTTATGGATGAAGAAACTGCTAGAGACTTTCTTGCCTGCAATGACAGAAGTGACCTTAAGAAATTATTAGCTAAGCTTAAAGAAAAAACTCTGAATGCTAGAATGAAATATGATCCTGCTTATGCTACTTCACCAATCTTTATTACTGATAAGGATTATGATTTCTCTGTTGTTCCTGATATAATTACTTTGGTTGAATCTGATCCTTTTTATGGCTATGAATCTGAAACTATTGTGGCACATCTTACTAAATTAAATGATATAGCCACCCTATTCACTAATGATGAGAAAACTCGCTACTACTATATCCTTAAATTGTTTCCGTTCTCATTAAAGGGTGATGCTAAGATATGGTTTAATTCTCTTGATCCTGGTTGTGTGCATAGTCCCCAGGATATGATTTACTACTTCTCTGCTAAATATTTCCCCGCTCATAAGAAACAAGCTGCTTTAAGGGAAATATATAATTTTGTGCAAATTGAAGAAGAGAGTCTCCCACAAGCTTGGGGGAGGCTTCTCCAATTACTTAATGCTTTGCTTGATCATCCTCTCAAGAAAAATGAAATACTTGATATCTTTTATAATGGACTAACTGATGCTTTCAGAGATTACCTGGATAGTTGTGCTGGTTGTGTTTTCAGGGAAAGAACAGTTGATGAAGCTGAAATTCTATAGAATAATATGTTGACTAATGAAAATAATTGGACACTTCCTGAACCAACTCCTAAGCCAGCTCCGAAGGAAAGGGGTATTCTATTTCTCAGTCCTGAAGATATGCAAGAGGCAAAGAAATCTATGAAAGAAAAAGGTATAAAAGTTGAAGATGTTAAAATTTTACCATCTGTTGAAGAAATACATGGTCTTAATTCATCACCTATTGAAGAAACACATGGTCTCGATAACCCGACACAGGTAGTAAAGGTAAATTCTCACTATAGATATGATAAAGCTGAAATCCCTCCTGCTAAGTTTGCTGGCCAATGTTTGGATGAATTTGATAACTTTATGGTTAAGCAAGAAGATTTTAATGCTTATATTGGTAGACAGTTGAAACATAATGCTTATATGATTAAACACTTGAGTGATTATATGACTAGTGTTAAAGGTGAACCTAAACTTATTAGTAAACATGCTTCTATGCTTACCACTCAAGTAGAACAAGTACTTAAAGCTCAGAATGATTTGCTCAATGAATTAAACAATAATAAAAATGATAATGTTGTTAGAGTTATGACTAGAGGTGGTAAAATGACTCGGGAACCTTTGTATCCTCAGGGCCACCCTAAGAGAATTGAGAAGGATTCTCAGAGAAATAACGTTGATGCACCTAGTCCTTCTAAGAGGAAGAAAAAGAAAAATGATAGGACTTTGCATGCTTCTCGTGAACCTGTTGTAGACACACCTGAGAATCCCAATAATATTTCTATTTCTGATGCTGAAACACAAGCTGCTAATGAACATGAACCTAGTGATAATGTTAATGATTATGTTCATATTGATGCTCACCCTAGTAATGACAATGATGTAGAGATTGAAACTACTATTGATCTTGATAACCCACAATCAAAGAATCAACGTTACGATAAGAGAGATTTTGTTGCTAGGAAGCACGGTAAAGAAAGAGAACCATGGGTTCACAAACCCATGCCTTTTCCTCCTAAACCATCCAAGAAAAAGGATGATGAGTATTTAGAGCGCTTTGCTGAAATGATTAGACCTATCTTTTTGCGTATGCGTTTCACTGATATGCTTAAAATGAATCCTTATGCTAAATATATGAGGAAATTTGTTACTAATAAAAGAAAGATACCGGAAGCTAAAATTTCACCATGCTTGCTAATTATACTTTTAAGGGTGGAATGCCAAAGAAACTTGGAGATCCAGAAGTACCAACTATACCATACTCCATTAAAAGAAACTATGTTAAAACTGCTTTATGTGATCTTGGAGCCGGTGTTAGTGTTATGCCTCTCTCTTTATATCGTAGACTTGATTTGAATAAGTTGACACCTACTGAAATATCTTTGCAAATGGCTGTTAAATCAACTGCTATACCTGTCGGTATTTGTGAGGATGTGCCTATTGTGGTTGCAAACGCTACTATTTTAACAGACTTTGTTATTCTTGATATTCCCGAGGACGATAGTATGTCTATTGTTCTTGGAAGACCCTTTTTGAATACTGCAAGGGCTGTTATTGATTGCACCAAAGGCAATGTCACTTTTCATGTTAATGGTAATGAGCATACGGTACACTTTCCAAGGAAACAACCTCAAGTCCATAGTATCAATTCTATTGGAAAAATTTCAACTATTACAATTGGAGGTTTTGAATTTCCTTTTCCTACTGTCAAGAAGAACTATGATATTCTTATTGTTGGGGACATGCATATCCCCGTTGAGGTAACCTAGTGTTATTCGAAAATTCTCCTGTTTCATGCAATTTGGAATGAGTTTGTTAACAAGACTTGATCAACCTTGTTAGTGGATTCCTTTTGATGAGCATGAGATGGATGAATTTAGAAAACACAACTCTCTGTACCCTCTTTTTACTTTCTATTATTTATATTAAATAAAGCGAAAATATTATTTTCTGTCAGTTTTTTGAATTATCTATGCAATAAAAAATACCCCAAAAATAAAAGTTCTCCAAATGCCCTAAAATTTATATATGATTTTTTCTAGAATATTTGAAAATATCAGGCACTGAGAACACAGCAGGGGGAGCAAGCACCTGGCCACGAGGGTCTAGGGCGCGCCCACCCCCCTGGGCGTGCCCCCCTGCCTCGTGGGCCCACGGTGGCTCCCCTCCACTTATTCCAGCTACCACACACTCCTTACTCCCACAAAACTCAGCAACCAGCTCAAACCCGAGTTCGAGCTCATCTTGTTGCCATTTTCGATCTCCTAGCTCAAAGCTCCATTCACAAAACTGCTTTGGGGGATTGTTTTTTTGGTATGTGACTCCTCCAATGGTCCAATTAGTTTTTGTTCTAGTGATTTATTCATTGCAAATTTTTGCTTCTTAGGTGACCCTGTTCTTGAGCTTGCATGTCAAATTTATATGGTCCCAAGTAGTTCTAATGCATGATATAGTCTCTAGGCACTTGCAGGAGTAGTTGCTATCAATTTTGTTGAGTTTGGTTCACTTTTATTTTGAAGTTACTAACAATTTCAGAAATTTTCAGAAAAAGATGAAGAGATTTTTGAGGGGCTCATCGAGCCAAAGCTCGAAGGATAAACAAAGTGAAGAGAACAAGAAGCCCAAGTATAATCTCCCTCGCACCGCAGAGGTTCGGCCGTGTGAATGGCCTTGTGATGATTTCTTGAGAGCAGCCGGGATTTATGATGACTTTTATGAGTTGGCTGAGAATGCAGGCCTCACCGCCTTCCTCCACGACCAACGCGAATAGTATCTCTTACTCACCAATATCTTTGTGCAAAACTTTCATTTCCATGCTAGGAGCTCACCACCTACGGTGGAATTTTATTTATATGATGGGCATAAGGAGATGTCACTTCGTGATTTTTGTCGGGTTTGTTTGATCTCTTTTGAGGGTAGTGTAGAGGAACCACATCGTGACAATGTGGAAGGGTTTATTGATACAATTGCTGTAGGGGAAACGAGGAACGATGCAAGAATTACTAGCATACATTTTCCTGTTTTACGTTACTTCGCAATATTTTCTAGTAGATGCTTAATTGGTCGCGGAAACTGTGGCAACCTTAGTGCCCCTGATATTGTTATTTTGTGTCATGCCTTGTTCCGTGATGACACATTTAGTATGAGCGGTATTGTTGCAAAGCGGTTAAATCTTAACCGTACTAAAGGCCCCATCTTGGGAGGTATCTTCGCCTCGCGCCTCGCTGCAGATTTTAACATACCTATTAGGCATTATGAGAAAGAAGAAAAGTTGCTACCTCCTATTTTTCTAGACTATAAGAGTATGGTAGCACATGATTTTATCATTGAGAATAAGGAAAAGATGCTTAAGTACAAGCTGATATTTGATAAGAATCACCCTGAGACTATTACTTTGCCTGCTCCTTCCTTGTTTGACTTATCTATAGGCAAGTACCTTGTTCCACCGGAGGCCATTCATGCCTACCGAAACCCCACACCAGCTACAGAGCCAGAGCCGGAACCACAATTTGATCCTCGCATGCAGTCTGTTTATCAGTGGAACCCGGAAGAGATCGCCAACTAGTGGCACCAGGGGGATCCATCTCAGTACGACCCCAGATACAAATTTGGATATCCGTCAGGCCAACCGTGGCCATAGACCAACTTAGTCCAAAAGCCTAAGCTTGGGGGAGTACGTATTTCTCACCGACATTACATTCATGTTCGCACACTCATGCTAGTTGTCGGTGCTCATACTTTTTCACTATAATATCCATGCTAGTTTATTTTCCTTTTTATGCTTTCTTCTTGTGTATTTGATAAACCCTAAGAAAAAACAAAAAAATAGTTGTAGCTTTTTAGTTAGTTTACTTTCCATGCCTATAGTAATAGTAATTAAAAAGAAAACCCAAAAAGATGTCTCGCTCTTCTTTTGCTTGTTGGGAGCTTTCCCGTCTAAATAGTTTTGTTTCTTTTCTTTCGGGGTTGAGAGGAGAAGACCATAATGAAAATGTTGAGTGGCTCTTATATGCATTATTGTTGATCTAACAAAGAGCCCATATTACATTGTCTTCTCTCTTGAATTGAATGCTTGCAGATTCTAGTTTAGTCCAATGCACGTGCACTATTATTGTTTTCCACACTATTCGGTCGTGCAAGTGAAAGGCAATAATGATGATTATATGATGAACTTATTGATATGAGAAAATATGGTATGAACTCGACCTCTCTTGTTTTTGTATATAGGATTAGTTCATCGTTCCTGATTCAGCCTTATGAAAGAAACATGTTTGCAATGACAATTAGAGATTATAGTTTCTTATGTCATGCTTAATTAGCTAGGAACTTATAATGGTTTACCTTGCGTGCCAACATGCTATTAAAATGGTTGTGATGTGGTATGATAGGGTGGTATCCTCTTTTGAACGATTTGAGTGGCTTGACTTGGCACATGTTCACGCATGTAGTTGAAACAAAATCAACATAGCCTCTACGATATTTATGTTCATGGTGCATTATATCCTACTCATGCTTGCATTCGGTGTTGATTAATTTTAATGCATATTCATGACTGTTGTCGCTCTCTAGCTGGTTGCTTCCCAGTCTTTTTCTAGCCTTCACTTGTACTAAGCGGGAATACTGCTTGTGCATTCAATTCCATAAACTCCAAAGTTATTCCATATGAGTCCACCATACCTACCTATATACGGTATCTACCTGTCGTTCCAAGTAAATTTGTATGTGCCAAACTCTAAATCTTCAAATAAACATTCTGTTTTGTATGCTCGAATAGCTCATGTATCAACTAGGGTTGTCTGTATCTTCCATGCTAGGCGGGTTATTCTCAAGAGGAATGGACTCCGCTCCTCACTCATGAGAAAATGGCTGGTCACCCGGATGCCCAGTCCCATGCTTTATGCAAATCAAATCAAAATAACTGCAAACAAAAATCCCCCGGGACTCTTGTTAGTTGGAGGCACTCGTTGTTTCGAGCAGGCCATGGATTGATGCTTGTTGGTGGAGGGGGAGTATAAACTTTACCATTCTATTTGGGAACCGTCTATAATGTGTGTAGCATGGAAGATATCGAGATATCTCGGTTGTTATGTTGACAATGAAAGTATACCGCTCAAAATATTATTCATATCTATTTCAAAATGAGCTCTGGCACCTCTACAAATCCCTGCTTCCCTCTGCGAAGGGCCTATCCATTTACTTTTATGTTGACTCATCATCCTCTTATTAAAAAGCACCAGTTGGAGAGCACCGTTGTCATTTGCATTCATTACTGTTAGTTTACATTGAGTATGACTTGACTGGATCTCTTTTACCATGAATTACAATGTCTAGTTAGTCCTTGATCTTTAAAGGTGCTCTGCATTTATGTTTTGCGGTCTCAGAAAGGGCTAGCGAGATACCATCTTGTTATATCATATCATGATTGTTTTGAGAAAGTGTTGTCATCCGAGATTTATTATTATTGCTCGCTAGTTGATTATGCCATTGATATGAGTAAACATGAGACCTAAGTGTTATTGTGAATATGGTTAGTTCATAATCTTTGCTGAAAACTTGAATGCTGGCTTTACATATTTACAACAACAAGAGCAAACAGAGTTTGTAAAAGTTTTTCTTTATCACTTTCAGTTTATCAACTGAATTGTTTGAGGACAAGCAAATGTTTAAGCTTGGGGGAGTTGATACGTCTCCGTCGTATCTACTTTTCCAAACACTTTTGCCCTTGTTTTGGACTCTAACTTGCATGATTTGAATGGAACTAACCCGGACTGACGCTGTTTTCCGCAGAATTGCCAGGGTGTTATTTTTGTGCAGAAATAAAAGTTCTCGGAATGACCAGAAGATCAACAGAGAATTATTTTGGAATATATAAAAATACTGGAAGAAAGATCCACGTCACGGGGGCCACCAACTGTCCATGAGGGTGGGGGGGGGGGCGCCCTACCCCCCTGGGCACGCCCCCTGCCTCGTGGGCCCCCTGACGCTCCACCGACGTCAACCTTGACTTCATATATTCACTTTCGGGGAGGAAAAAAAAACAGAGAGAAGGATTCATCGCGTTTTACGATACGGAGCCGCCGCCAAGCCCTAAACTCTCTCGGAAGGGCTGATCTGGAGTCCGTTCGGGGCTCCGGAGAGGGGAATCCGTCGGCATCGTCATCATAAACCTTCCTCCATCACCAATTTCATGATGCTCACCGCCGTGCGTGAATAATTCCATCGAAGGCTTGCTGGATGGTGATGGGTTGGATGATATTTATCATTTAATCGAGTTAGTTTTGTTAGAGTTTGATCCCTAGTATCCACTATGTTCTGAGATTGATGTTGCTATGACTTTGCTATGCTTAATGCTTGTCACTAGGACCCGAGTGCCATGATTTCAGATCTGAACCTATTATGTTTTCATCAATATATGAGAGTTCTTGATCCTATCTTGCAAGTCTATAGTCACCTATTATGTGTTATGATCCGTTAACCCCGAAGTGACAATAATCGGGATACTTACCGATGATGACCGTAGTTTAAGGAGTTCATGTATTCACTATGTGTTAATGCTTTGGTCCGGTACTCTATTAAAAGGAGGCCTTAATATCCCTTAGTTTCCATTAGGACCGTGCTGCCACGGGACGATAGGACAAAAGATGTCATGCAAGTTCTTTTCCATAAGCACGTATGACTATATTCGGAATACATGCCTACATTACATTGATGAACTGAAGCTAGTTCTGTGTCATCATAAGTTATGACTGTTACATGATTGATCGCATCCGGCATAATTCTTCATCACCGATCCAATGCCTACGAGTTTTTCCTATATTGTTCTTCACTTATTTACTTTTTCGTTGCTACTGTTACAATCACTACAAAACCCAAAAACATTGCTTTTGCTACCGTTACCTTTTACCACCGTTACCACTACTATCATATTACTTTGCTACTAAACACTTTGCTGCAGATATTAAGTTTTCAGGTGTTGTTGAATTGACAACTTAGCTGCTAATACTTGAGAATATTATTTGGCTTCTCTTGTGTCGAATCAATAAATTTGGGTTGAATACTCTACCCTCGAAAACTCTTGCGATCCCCTATACTTGTGGGTTATCACACACATTCAAGCAATCATAACAAGCATAACAGATCTGACCATCACAAAAATAAAAAGAACATCTCTACACCATCAGACCATCACAAGAATAACAGAGCGATGGTGTTTTCTTCAGTTACCTTTGATCTGGCTTCTCGGAATCCATGCTCCGATCCACCGACCTTCAGATCCACTGACCAATCCACTAACCTGGTGTTCATCAAAAGGAAAAAAAATAAATGAGCATAGTGACACATATGTGGTGAGTAGAAGGGATTGGGGATTTAGGGTTTCTGTATGGGGTTAGGGATTGGGATAGGGAAGATGGCTAGGGGGGGAGGAAGAAGTGGCCAGGGGGTGGTTCCCGTGACATCCGGCGATGGAGGGGCGCTGCGCTGATGGGAAAAGCGGGCGGCCATGGGCGGCGGACGGCGGGACAAGTGAGGAAGTGGGGCGGCGGGGTGATGCGAGGCAGCAGGACTAGGCGGTATGCAGGGGAGGAGTGGATCTGTCGGCCGGAGAGAACAAAGAAGAAGGAGAAGAGCGCAGAGGGGCTGACCTGCGCTGCCGGATGCTCTACGTCGCGGCCATGTTCGCCTCTTCTCCCGCTCGCCGCTCTGCCTCTTCTTTTCGTGAGCGCGGTCGAAGGGGTAAGTGCGGGTGCGTTAACGAATATCACAATGAAAATCTAGCTCGACCCCTCTGAATTCGGGAACAAAAAGGCAGGCTTTCGAGCGGGTCATCGAATATCTCGGGCCAATTCTGTGGACTCAATTCCAAGTGTATCTGAACAGCATAATTCGGCCCATCCAATACCAATATTAATATCTTGGCCTGAATATCAATATCCAAACATACTGTGAGGGGAATTTCGTCCTAACCGCCACCTGGAGTATCCCGTGTGCGGCCACCGGCCGTGCCTCTCCTTGAACCGCCATGGTGGGGCGTCACCGCCTACCAGGCCTCGCCCCAAGCGGCCTTTCTTGGCCGTGCCGCTGCACCGAGGGTCGGACAGCGACGCGCAGGCCGTTGGCTGCCACCATCACTAGAGGCAATGCCGCTGGGAGCCGAGCGTCGAGGCCGAGGCTGCTGGCCACGTTGGGAGATGCATTCGTGCCATTGACATATGCGGCCATACTAGGAGAAACAGAGTCATTGCTGAGGATCACCTCTCGCGCTGGGCGCCGCAGGTCCAGTCCGTCTCCTGGAGCAATGTCCGGTGTCGCAGATGGCAAACGAGCACGGTTCTATCCCTCTTGCTTACCTATGGACAGAGGGCACCACCCCCGCGGTCCAGTTCTCCTCTACGATGGAGTTCCGTGGTTAATCGAGTTCCCAATCTTGCTTGTCGTACGATTGATCCATTCGGTGAAGTCGTTCTCGCATGCATGTTCGCACATGTAAACAAAATCAATCATTAGATTTGATTTTAATCCCGGAACTACTTCACAGACGTATTTTTGGCTGAACGATACATGCACGATAGCTAATCCAAGTACCTACAGCTGTTCAGAATTGCTAATCGATGGTACAAGGAGCCATGTCGTGCATGTATCGGCTGGCAATCGTCCTCATGTGTAGTAATGCTGTTTTAATCCGAAGAAGACAACTAAATTATTAAATATTCCTGATTGATTCCTGTACAGGATCATGCGTGCAAACGCATGCTTGTCCTCGCTGTGGATAGCACGGTTGTTGTTTAGTACCGCCAGGGAGGTAGTGTCTCGCGCCTCCATGCCGTGATGGCCGCCTGCTCGCGCCGCCCTGCCATCGCAGATGCCAGCTGGACTGCTTCGTCTCGCGCGGAAGTGCACGTGGCCGTCGTTGTTCGCTGTAACAGCGTAGCAATGCTGGCAAAAATCTTTGATACATGCATATAGCTGGCGGGCTAGCGGCGTCGCGGCGGCCTGCGTATCTCGCATACCACGACCCGCGTCTCCCGCGTGTCCGCTCGCGGGTTAAAGCGCGGGATGCGGGCTGCCTGCAACCCGTCTCACTTGCATGGATTGGATTAGCTATCGTGTATGTATCGTTCAGCCAAAAATCGTCCGTGAAGTAGTTCCGCTGTTGTTTTTCTTACCGTCGTTGTTCGAGAGGGCCGTGTTACTGGGCAACCGTGTTAGTCTTGGTCGGTTGCTCTCTCAGTAGAGGCTATGTACTGATAACGTGTTGTACAGCGAAAGAGAAATAGAAAAATAAAGAGTCGATTCACTAGTTTCATTGCAATGTGGAAAAGCCATTTATATACATGATGAAGAGGTTTTTTGAAGAGACACCTCTTTTCCAACAGATACCTCCTGAGGGACATCCCTACATACAATTGATCACATTTTTTGTTTCTCAGCAATTATGACGATTACCACTCAAAACCATAGTGGCGTACACGGAAAGGGATAAAAGTACAGCTTGCATTGTTGATTACAGCACACGCGTCCATGGCCGAGCGTGTTGTGACGTCCCCGGTTTGACCGTACACTAATCATGCACGCAAATGTGTACGATCAAGATCAGGGGCTCACGGGAAGATATCACAACACAACTCTACAAATAAAATAAGTCATACAAGCCTCATAATACAAGCCAGGGGCCTCGAGGGCTCGAATACAAGTGCTCGATCATAGACGAGTCAGCGGAAGCAACAATATCTGAGTACAGACATAAGTTAAACAAGTTGCCTTAAGAAGGCTAGCACAAACTGGGATACAGATCGAAAGAGGCGCAGGCCTCCTGCCTGGGATCCTCCTAAACTACTCCTGGTCGTCGTCAGCGGGCTGCACGTAGTAGTAGGCACCTCCGGTGTAGTAGGGGTCGTCGTCGACGGTGGCGTCTGGCTCCTGGACTCCAGCATCTGGTTGCGACAACCAGAAGGAAGGGAAAGGGGGGAAAGGGGGAAGAAAGCAACCGTGAGTACTCATCCAAAGTACTCGCAAGCAAGGAACTACACTACATATGCATGGGTATATGTGTAAGGAGGCCATATCAGTGGGCTGAACTGCAGAATGCCAGAATAAGAGGGGGATAGCTAATCCTGTCGAAGACTACGCTTCTGGTCACCTTCGTCTTGCAACAGGCATAAGAGGGTAGGTCGAAGTCCTCCAAGTAGCATCTCCAAGTAACATCTCATAGCATAATCCTACCCGGCGATCCCCTCCTCATATCCCTGAGGTAGAGCGACCACCGGTTGTATCTGGCACTTGGAAGGGTGTGTTTTATTAAGTATCCGGTTCTAGTTGTCATAAGGTCAAGGTACAACTCCAAGTCGTCCTGTTACCGAAGATCACGGCTATTCGAATAGATTAACTTCCCTGCAGGGGTGCACCACATAACCCAACACGCTTGATCCCATTTG